>NC_026000.2:23177589-23218224 GCF_000442705.2 Elaeis guineensis
AACAAATACAAGAGAAAACTTTCTTCTAAAATTTTAATTCAATATTAAAATAAACTACCTACAATATTGGTTAAAAGGCCATATTTATAAAAGAAAACCCTAACTTGATGCTTCAGCTACCTAAAATATTTTAGATTTATTTCAAATACAAAAAAGGTAAAGAAATTAAAACTTTCAACTTGTTCAGAATCTTTCAGACTCCCATTAATCTATCAAATGAATAAATCTAGCCTCAAAATTGGACTATAACGACAAAGTAGTTAGGCACGTAGAGCATCGAAAGAGCTTTCTGAATTAGGATTTTATAGATGATTATAACTCTAGATGAGAGATTTATGCCTATTTTAGTGCAACAGGGTCAAACCACAGCAATCAGTTGGATTTCTTATCCTTTTGGATTTGGTCCACCAAATCAAGATATTTATTAGCTAAGGTGTCTATGTCAGAGAGAGAGAGAGAGGAGTATTTGCGAGGGCTTGAGACTTACTTGGGGTCCCCCTTTTTTTTCTATTTATAGAGGGGGAGCTGGGGAGCAGCAGCCCTTTGCGCATTGAGCCGGTGGTCATTATAGAAGTTGTGCGCGAATCGTGCAAGCAAAAAATTGCTCCCACATTCGGGACATAGAGAAGACTAGCTGTGACCTGACTGCCGTGCATATTTTCTTCTATGTAATTGTAGTTGCCTTATCTAGCTTACTGCGATAAGAGGAGCAATCCCTTTTCAAATCAAGAGGCCTGCCTAATTAGGTCCGCTTCCTCCTCATCCTCGATCAAGGAGGTCAAGTCGGTAGGGTTTGACCACATATCCTTAGTATTAGCCGAGCTCACTGAAGCTTCAGCTCTGGCTGAGGTCAGGGGTGATATCTCCAACACTTGCCCCCTACCTTCTCAAGCTCGAGCGAAAATTGAGGTTGCATGAAGGGAGAAAGATCGATGACTGAGATCGAGCTAAGTTTGATGATGGGATGACCATAATAAATGCATCTCAATGTGTGAAATGGTAGAGTGAAGATGGGTACCACACGTCATGATCTTATCTATCTAAGCTATTGCTTCTGAAGATATGGGGCATTGGCACTGTGATCCATGGGGGGTCATGTGCTCCAATGTTGGGCTGCCATTTGGCAGCCATCCATGATGGCTAAGTGTACTGCCATTTAATCAGAGACATCTGAGTCCTATAAATAGTTAGTTCCTTCTTTTCATTCTTCACTTGTAGTTAAGTATTCTGACCTTATTTCCTTTTTTAGCTCATCCACCACCTAGAATACTTTGTCGAGTCATTAGTGGCCAGGGCGGCTATGAAGGAGGTTGGGGCTATGGTTCATGTTGGTTAAATTTTCAATTATGAGTGAGAGTGAGAGTGAGAAAAAGAAAGGTGAGGTGGGGGTTTTGACCAGCCCCTTCTCAAAGGGGAAGGAGGAGCGGAGAGGACCGATTTCGCTTGGTAAGGTGGGGGCTTCTTCATGAGACTCTTTCAAGATGGTGAATCTAAAGGGCAAGGGGCATATGGCTTGCCTCCTAGGAGTATGCCAAGTAAGAATGGGGATAGGTTCCTGAGGCACGTCGTTCATGGTGTCAGGTTGCTCAGGGCCAATGGAGGTTTAAGTGGGAGACATCTTGGATGACCTTATAGAAGGTAGCATCTTTGGAAGAAAATTTTTTTTAGGTGGTGGCTTTTGCTGATGATGAAATTGATCAAACATGTGCTCGATGGAAAGCTATGTTGGTTGGCAAGTTCTTGGGGAAGGGGTTGCCATTAGACTTTGTTCAAAAAGAAATGAGGGCAAGATGAAAATTTGAAGGTACTCTTCATGTCTCAACTCTTTTTTATGGAGTTTTACTCTTTGATTTACCATCGAAAGAGGATCAAGCTCGGATTCTAGCCAAAGGACCTTGGTCCTTGGCTGGATAGTTGCTTGCATTGGAAAGTTGGAGACCCAACTTCAATCCTTCATGAGATATGGTGAGACAAGCCAAAATTTGGATCTGACTATTGGATTTGCCGATGGAATTGTGGGACAAAAAAAAAATATTTAAAATTGTGTCAGTTGCTGGATCTTCAATGTGCCTTGATGAGTGGATAGAAGACTCATCAAGAAAGGGGTATGCTCGTGTATGTGTTCTCATCGATGTTGAGAAAAGCATCTACCTAGGGGTTTTGATTAGGGTCAAAAATAATATCATTTGGCAGCAGTTTGTTTATAAAGAACTTTTAGATTTGTGCTACTCATGTGGGTTGTTAGGGAGAACCATGCAATCTTGTGGTGGCTTGCATGATCATGAGACTAGTTGGTATATGGTCCATGAATTAGAGCAGCTAGGGTGCCGATGAATCCCTCTATAACTCAGGCTGCTAG
The DNA here is from genome assembly GCF_000442705.2 of Elaeis guineensis. NCBI lineage: Eukaryota > Viridiplantae > Streptophyta > Magnoliopsida > Arecales > Arecaceae > Elaeis > Elaeis guineensis. Next base: position 23,179,949 of record NC_026000.2, read on the forward strand.
AAGATCACCTACACCAACCTCAGCTAGTGGGCAATCTTCAGAAGCATGGACGCAACCCAAAAAGTGCTCGAGAAATATCCTACCAAAAATTCATTTGTAGGGGGTGGAGGGGGCCCTGAAGTTACTTCAGGCTCTCATTTTACTCCGCTAATGAGATAATATTCTGAGGAGTATTCTAAAGCCCAACAAATAGAGATCATACCTGCTTCTGATCTAAAAGTAGTATCTGGGATTATGGAAATGAAGTAAAAGAGGAAAAGGTCTCCTCCTAAAGCTGATCAACCAGGGATTAGTCACGTATTTGGATCAAAATCGCCACTAAAAGCAAAAGTGATTATCCTAGAAGAATCAAGCACTCAAAGTATTGACTCAATATAGTAGCAATCTACAACATTGATCTTGAAGCAAAATCAACTTACAAAGAAGTGTGGATGTCAGTCATAATTTCAACCCAAGGTCAAGAAAGGAAGCAGCAAGATGTTTCAGTTACTTTGAAAGTTCAGCATACTATGGGAGCAGATAAGAGCCAATCGACAAACCAGGATAATACTTCTTTATCTCATAGTCATTGTTATAAATTACTGAAGTAGAAACTACTAGGATCCTCTAGTAGTATGGGGTCTATGGGGGAGGAAGGGTCCGCTGCTTTAGAAGAAAATTAGATCTAAGTATTGATGAATCATAGGATGTAGTGGCCAGGGAAGCAACTGCATCTGTAATTCAAAAGAAATGAAGATACTTTCATGGAATTGTCGAAGAGCAGCAAAGCCCTCCTTTGTCAATTGCATGAGGACTTTAATGAGACAATACAATCCTGATATATGTTGTCTCATGGAGACTAGATTGTCAGATCAATCCCTATCACATGTACATAGATTCCTAGGATCACAATGGAGTACATATGTGATTCCAGCACTAGGGCTCTCTGGGGGTGTAATAGTGGCTTGGAAGAAGAATTTTGGACCTATAGATTTTACTCATGGTGACAGACAAGCAGTGTTTGGGGTCATTTCTCCAGAATAGAAATCTTTGTAGATCCTCGGAGCTGTGTATGCAAGCATATGTGGGTGGGAGAGAAGAAGACTATGGATGCAGGTTGAAACGATGTTATCTTTGGGTTTACCATTTGTTCTAATTGGAGACTTCAATTGTATTTTGAATGATCATGATAAGAGAGGAGGGAAGCTATTCCAAATCAATCAGGATATTAGAGGATTTAGGGCTCTTATTCAAAGCACTGGTCTCATAGATCTAGGCTTTCAAGGGCTGAATTACACATGGTGCAATAATAAGAAGGGTTTGGCTAGAGTCTGAAAAAGAATTGATCGGATCTTTGCTAATGATCAATGGTTCAATATCTTCTCGGAGTCTAGAGTGCATCACGTAGCAAGATTTGCTTCCGATCCTTATCCCCTGTTACTCACTCTAAATATACAGTTTAATCAAGGAGAAGTGTCATTTAGATTTGAAAAATTCTGGCTGCATTATGGAGGGATTCATGATGTCATTAATCAAGCTTGGCAAGGTGAAGACAACTACCCTTCAAAAATTAGAATTTCAAAGCTTCTTCATAAGGCTAAAAGAGCCATTATGAGGTAGAAATATAGGATAGAAAATATATTTTTGAAGGGTCAGCAACTGTCTACCCAGATTTATGAGATTTAGCAAAAAGAATCATAGCAAAAGTTTTTATCAGAGCAGGAACATAACTTGTTGTTGGCTCTTCTAAGGGATTACAATCATATTTTGCATGTTCAAGAAGTGTTATGGAAACAAAAATCCAGAATCACATAGCTTAAGGAGGGGGATGCAAATACAATGTATTTTTATCGAGCTGCTATTCTAAGAAAAATAAGGAATAGAATATTGATGTTACAAAATGAGCAAGGTGAACAGGTGGAAGATCCTAATGATATCAGATCCATGTTGTTATCACATTTTCAGCAAAGATGGGAGATTCAGCATGGTATGGTAGAGATTGATACGCCTATTATTTCTTTCATGATCTCTACTACTTAGAATGATATATTAATTAGGCTGATCTTAAGAGAAGAAGTGGAAGATGCTTTGACAAGCATGGCATCGGACAAAGCTCCAGGGCCAGATGGTTTTTCCAACTTCTTTTTCAAGTCTTTTGGTATCGAATCAAGGAAGATGTGCTTCATGCTATTTAATCTTGCTTTGATTAATCTTGGATGCCAGAGGAATGGAATAAAACTTTCATCACTTTAATTCCTAAGAAGAATAACCCTATCCATGTGTAAGATTATAGACTGATCAGTCTTTGTAACACTCTTTATAAAATCACTGCAAAGATATTAGCTAATAGGTTGCACCTTTTTTTGCCCTTAATTGTGTCACCCAAGCAAGTGGCCTTTGTTCAAGGTAGAAGCATTTCGAAAAATATTTTATTAGCATAAGAACTAATGCATTCTTTATACAAAGCTTCACCAAATAGAGGTCTCGCAATGATTAAAGTGGACTTGGAGAAAGCATATAACTGTGTCTATTGGCCTTTTCTTGCTCATGTTCTCTCTCAATTTGGCTTTCATTCTCAATTTATTGATTGGGTTATGGGATGTGTTAAGCACTCTCAATTTGCTTTACTTCTGAATGGCACACCTACAACATGATTTCAACCCACAAGAGGACTTCATCGGGGATGCCCACTCTTTCCGTATATATTTATTTTATGTGCAAAGGTACTATCTAGATTCTTTACTTTTACTATTCAAAATAGAATGATGCGAGTCTATAAGCCTGAAAGAAGAGGGCCAGTTATATTGCATATATTATTTGTGAATGACTGTCTCTTTATGACTAAGGCAACTGTTCGAGATGTGGTGTGTCTGAAAGCAGTTATTGAACCTTATTGCTCTATATTTGGATAAGCAATCAATGTTGCGAAGTCCCACATTATGATTAGCCTACTGTACCATCGCCAATTAAAGCTGCTATTAAAAGAATTATGCTAGTTAATGAGAATACAAGATTATGGAAGTATCTTGGTGTTACAATATAGAGAAAAACTTTGAAAAAGAAAGCATTTTCTTTTATTTCTAAAAAAATAACTGCTAGAATTGTAGGATGGCAATGGATGGCTTTGTCTTTTGCTGGCTGAGCAACACTGCTAAATTCTGTGTTGACATCCTTGCCTTCATATACTTTATCTTGTATTTATATGCCAACCACTGTGTTGCTTAGGTTAGAAAAGGACTATAAGGCTTTCTTGTGGGGGCATGGCAATGATAGGAGGGATCTTCACCTTACTGCATGGAAAAATATATGTAGGCCTAGATTTGAAGGGGGCCTAGGGTTAACATCTCTTATAACCAGAAGGTAAGTTTTTTTGTATAAATTGGCCACACAAATTATCATGGACCAAAATAGTTTATGGGCTAATGTGGTGTCAGCTAAATACCATTTTCAGGACACTTGGAGCAACTATGTCACACCTCAACAATGCTCTACAATTTAGAGGAAAATTTCAGAGTGTGCGTCATTAATTTAGCACCAATTCATATGGGTGATAGGTAATGGGCAATCAGTCAATGTGTATCATAATCCGTGGTTGTCTACCATTATCTTTGCATTGCAGCCTACTTACATCAACATAGAAACATCAATGGAGGAAATGAAGGTTAGTGAATTTGTTAGCTCTCCTAGAGAATGGAACATGCAATCCCTCTCCTATTTTATTGCAACTGAAATGATGAATCAAATGAGCAAGATGTCTTTGCCACATTTACCATAGTCTGATCAGTTGACCTGGGAGAATAGTTGGCCAAAGAAGCCATCTATTAAGAACTATTATCATCTTATTAGTAAGCAGGAAGAAACTTATGGTCCTAATAATCAATGGGTATGAAAGTTGGAAGTACCTATGAGGGTCAAGTATTTTTGGTGGAAGGTGACATGGAACATATTGCCTTCAAAAAAATTGCTTGCCAGGAGAGGCATTATACCTGATCATTTAGCCAACTATGATTTGTGTGCTAATATACTTGAAGATCTTAATCATGTGCTAGTTGAGTGTGCTTATGCTTTTGATTGTTGGCATTTGCTGCTTAACAAGTTGTCACTTCAAGTTATGCCTCTGTCTTTGTCTGATTTGGTGGACTTAATGGATGCTGCTGTGGTGAAGAAGAGGCAACAATATATGCTAGTTATTGTTGCTTGATTGATCTAGAGCAATGACATAGAGCAAACCATGGTGCAAGTGGTCACCGACGTCGAGGCTCGAAAATTTTTTAAGGCTAAGGCTATAGAGGTTGCCAAGATCACTACCCCATTCCCAACTGCTGCCATCGAGGGCGAACCTATTCTCCCAGTTGACTCCTAGGCCTTGGTGGCCTTTACCCTTTTTTTTATCCTTTTATAGATTCTACTCAAGCCTGTTGAGCACACTTTTTGGGTCAGTTTTGCCCGACCTATTTTGTAACAACAACTCTTAGTAATGAAAAACTTCGCACATCACTATAGGGGCCTCTAGGATCTTTTTTCGGATTACCTCAAGTAGCTCAGGTTGGGCCTCATATTTGGATGATATTGATCCATCTTCAGCTCAACTCGCACTCGGGCGGAGAACATAGGGATCCCCCATGGGGGTTCCCAAGTGACCTAGGTCGGGCTTTGCCAACCTCATGCTCGAATGAGGTCGATCCGTCTCTGGCTTGACTTGTGCTCGAATGAGGAGCTTAGGGATCTTGTTTAGGGGTACCAGGTTGTGGTTTCGTCCACCTCATGCTTAGATGAGGCTAGTCCATCTCCAGCTTGACTCATGCTCGTGCGAGGAGCTTAAGCATCCCACTTTAGGGTATCTTAAGTAGCCTAAGTTGGGCTTTACCAACTTCATTTTCGGATGAGGCTGATCCATCTTTGGCTCAACTCATGCTTGAGTGAGGAGCTTAGGGATCCCGCTCGGGGGTATCCCAAGTGATCAGGTTCGACTTCATCAATCTCGTGCTCAAATGAGGCCAGCCTGTCTCTGACTCGACTCATGCTTGGGTGAGGAGCTTAGGGATTCAGCTTAAGGAGCTTGGAGATCCGACTTGAGGAGCTTAGAGATCTGACTTGAGGGTATCCCAAGTGGGGTAGGTCTAGCTTTTTTGACCCCATGCTTAGATGAGGCCGATCTGTCTTCTACTTGACTCATGCTCAGGTGAAGAGTTTAGGAATCCCATTCGAGGGTATCCCAAGTGATCCAGGTCAAACTTCATCGACCTTATGCTAGGATGAGGCCGGCTGATCTCCAGCTTGACTCATGCTTGGGCAAGGAGCTTAAGGATCCTACTCGAGATATCCCAAGTGACACAGGTCAAGCTTTGTTAAACTTATGCTCGGATGAGGTCGGCCCATCTTTGGCTCGACTTGCACTTGAGCAAGGAGCTTAGGGATCTCATTTAGAGGTATCCTAAGTGACCTATGTCGGGCTTGGTCGACCTTATGCTTGGACGAGGCCGGCCTGACTTTTGCTCAACTAACGCTGGAGTGAGGAGCTTAAGGATCCTGCTCGAGGGTATCCTAAGTGACCTGGGTCAAGCTTTGGAAACATCGTGCTTGGATATGACCGGTCCGTCTTCAACTTGACTCAACTCATGCTCAGATGAGGACCATAGGGATCCCGCTTGGGGGTATCCCAAGTTCGAGCTTCGCTGATTGATTACTATCGTAGGTGGTCAAGAATAAAAGTCAACTCAAACTATATAAATAGGGTGAGTCAGAAATGTATCCAGGGAGATATAGGGCAATTATTTTATGAAGAAGTAATAAAAGAGAATTGATTATAGAAGAATTTAAAAATAAAATAGTTAGAATTAAATTACAAGTGTAAAGTAACTTGTGAACGAAAGCAAGTTAGAGAGATAATCCAGAAATTTCAAATCTATGTTGCAAAATAGATTTTATTTTCTTCTTTTTTTATGTTGCAATATTAATACTTGTGATTAGGATGTTAGTATAGTTTATCTCTGAGAGGTACGGACTGTATCCGTAGATCACGGCTCATCCATTTGGAGTATAAACAATCTAAGTCTAATTACAAAGTATAAGATTTAATTTAACATACTAAGATCTATCTTTTCTAAACATGTACTGTATCCTGAGATCACGGCACGTCTGTAGAATATATAGGCCATGCAGGCTAGATTAATACCACAAAAAAATAAAAAGATATGAAATAGAAGCATAATTTTATTGCATAAAAATTAAATATAAAAAAAATAAAAATATATTTACAGACTTCGTTGTATTCCTGAGTTAGAGGTATCTAGCCATGCATAGAGATCTTCGCTCTTCTTCCATATTCTCCCTTTTTCTCTCCCCTAAACAAATACTAGAATAAATAAAAAATATAAAAGACTATTGCCATTTGCACTGTTACCTGCTTTCTTGCTTTCGCTCTCTCTCTATTCTGTCCTCTGTTATTGTCCACAGTGCCTTCTTTTATAGCCTTCAGCGCTCCTGAGTCATGCCCGTATCCAACCTCCTATCTCTTCATGGAATACTATCCATCACAAGACTCATTGCCGCATCAGAACTCCCGAAATCGCATCCCAAGCGCATCCCTCCCTGAACTTCTTTTTTGGCCATCGGATCATCATCTAATGCCCCATATCATGCTGCAAACAATCTCAAAACAAATCAAAATCAATATTGGCCGTTGGATCTTGCTTGATCTTCATTTTTGATCATCAGATGACGCACTGAAGATGCTTCTGTTTAGTTCTCAGCCGGCGACTGCTATGGACCGTCCGATCAAGCCTTGAATCACTGCCCATCATTCGATAGTGCAAAATTCAGTCTGCTCCACTCATGCATCGTGATAAAGAATCGAGAAAACTATTCTCATGAGCCGTATGAAGACTCGATGCACGCTGGTCTATGGACTGACTGTGAACCAATCATTGTTCCTACAAGCTGCCATGGGCTGAAATGCAAATTATTTTCTGTGAACCACCGTGGACTGAGCAGTTAATTAGGCTGGGCTTCTTTTGATTTTTGGGCTACTTTTGGTCTTTTTGAGCTGATTTTTTAGGATACTTTGAATCTCCTTAGAGAGTATGTTTTGAGTCTGGTTTGCTTCTAATTTTTTTTCTTTAAATCTACAAATCGAGCTCTTTGTATTGGTAATCATCTTTTCTATAAAATACAAGTAAAAGTATCAATTTTTAAGGAATAAAAATTAATTAATGGATATTTTGATACTTCTTTTGGGATATTTAATGTATTCATCACACCCTCCCAACTTGAGCTTTTCTCATCCTCGAGTAAAGGACAGAATTAGTGTTAGATACCGTCATACTCTGAAATGGATATTTTATCAAGTAATTTTCTAAATAGTCCATTGATATTTAGAAGAATATTATTGAGATAGGTCATAAGGGTATTAATACTCACTGATGTGGTGGTTAAATGAAGAACAAGAATTGTTTCCAAGCCTATTCTAGATCAATTCTTACTTTCATATCTAAATTGTCTGCTTTAATACAAGCAAGTACAAAGTAACTCTTATTTCTCCTCTTTTTTTTTTTCTTGTTCTCTTCTTCTTTTTTTTTTTAAAGAGCATCTTCACATTGCCCACTTTTTGATGTGAATATCAATGTTTCCTGAGGCAAAGAGGTTTGGTTACTCGATGGGAGACCAATATTGAGAACTTATCTCCTTTTTTTATATATTTTATGAAGAAATATATAGATACTTGTACTTATAAAAAGGAGACTCTTCTTTGATATTAGTAGAGAGAGTTAGAAATGCTAGAATGATTTTTGTTCTAAATTTAACCATTTATTAGGTTTTCTTAATACTTGATCTCTTGGTATCTCAAGAATTTTTTAGATGAACATCAACTGTTGTTTTAAAATTTATTTGAATCAACTCAAATCTAGGGTAATAGTGTGCCTAAACACTAAATACTCACTTATTCGAGGATTTTAATTTTTTTTTAATATTACTGCTCTTCAGCCCCCAACTTTATTTCTATTATCCTTAATAGAGTAAGAAAAATAAAATAGAGATATGTAAATAAAATAAAGAGAGATACCACTTGACTAAGTATACTTGTTCATTGATAGGTGCTTCCATGCAGAGCAGTCTATTATTTCTAAAAAAATAAAAATCACTAAAGCAAATGTTAGAAAAAAAATAAAAAATTTGAGTTACTTTTCAAAAAGTATTAAATTTAAAGTCTTCAACCGGATTAAATCCTTGAGACAGAATTAGTCAGTATAAATAGGCTCCTGGAGAACTATGGCCTCCTCCACAACTTTAGTAGGCAACTCCAAGAATGGTTTCAATCATTGTCAATTAACTTTAAAAATGGCACTATTACTTAGATTCTCGATCTCTGCAGCTTCATGTGAGAAAACTTCTTTTACTATAAAGGGCTCCATCCATCTAGATCTAAATTTTTCAAAAAATAAATATAGCCTAGAGTTATACAAAAAAACTTTTTAATCAGGTAAAAATGATTTTCTAAGGATTGCTGAAATACTTTAGTTCATTCTTTATATATCTTAGCATTTTCATATGCCTCATTCTTGATTTCTTTTAGTTCATGAATTTATATTTTTTTATCTTGTCCAGCCTCGTCTAGATCCATGTTCAACTTTTTGATGGCCCATATAGTCCTATGTTCAAGCTCGACTAGCAAGTGATATGCTTTACCAAACACAAGCCTATAAGAAGATATTTTTAAATTAGTTTTGAAGGCAGTACGATATGTTCAAAGAGCATCTAATAGCTTCAATGACCAATCTTTTCTATTTGTGCTCATAGTTTTCTCTAGAATTTATTTGATTTGATGATTTAAAACTTTGACTTGCCTACTAGTCTGTGGATGATGAAGTGTGGCTAATTTATGGGTGATGTTATACTTTTTCATCAGGGATGCAAAAAGATCGATTGCAAAAATATATTTTCTGATCACTTATGATGGCTTTAGAAATATCAAAATGAGAGATGATATTTTTTTTAAAAATTTGATAATAATTTTACTATTATTTAACCTATATGGCATAGCCTCTACCCATTTGGATACATAATCAACAGCCACCAAGATATATTCATTTTCAAAAGATTTTGAAAATGGTCTCATGAAATCGATTCTCCATAAATCAAAAATCTCAACAACTAGGATTGGATTTAATGGCATCATGTCTCTTTTTGTGATCCATCCTACTTGTTGACACTTAGCGTAGCTTTTGCAGCACTCATGTGCATCCTTAAATAGATTGGGTCAATAGAATCTATATTGGAGAACTTTTGCGGCAGTCTTTTTGGATCCAAAATGGTCACCACAGGCTTGGTCGTGATAAAAGGATAAGATGCTTTTGATCTCATGGTTCAAGACATATCTTCTGATGATTTGATCAAGATATTGTTTAAACAGATATGGATCGTCTCAAATAAAATACTTTACTTAGATAAAGAATTTATGTTTGTTCTGAGTAATCCAGTGAGAGGAAATCCTATCAGTGGCTAGGTAATTAATAATATCAGCACACCACGGTTCTACAGTCATGGACATAAGTTGATCATCAGAAAAAGATTCTTCAATTGATCATTTGTTAGAAGGTGCATCTGTCAATCGGGATAGGTGATTAGCTACTATATTTTTGGTTTCCTTTTTATTTTTTATTTCTAAATCAAATTTTTAAAGAAGCAAAATTCATCGGATCAGACATGCCTTGGCATCTTTCTTTGAAAGGAGGTATTTAATGACTGAGTGATCAGTGTACACAATGACGTGTGACCTAACCAAAGAAGATATAAATTTTTTTAGAGCAAAGATGAGAGTCAAGAACTCTTTTTTAGTTATGGAGTAATTAAGTTGTGCATCATTAAGGATCATACTGGCATAGTAAATGACTCATGGTAGCTTATCGATTCTCTATCCTCGAATAACTCTAATGGCATGATCAAATACATCACACATGAGTTCGAAGGGTTGAGTCTTATCAGGTGGGTGAATGATGGGTGCAGATGTCAGTGCTCTTTTAAGATGCTCAAATAACTCAAAACACTCGAAAGTGAAGTCAAATTTTACTTCTTTAGCAAGAAGATTGTTCAATGATCGAGCTAACTTGCTAAAATTCTTGAGGAACCTCTTATAGAATCAAGCATATCCTAAAAATAAGTGAATTTTCTTGACTGATTTGGGTGGTGGAAGATTTATAATCAGGTCGACTTTAGCTTTGTCCACTTCAATGTCCTTCTTTGAGATAACATGACCAAGTATTATATCTTTTTTGACCATAAATTGATATTTTTTAAATTAAGCACTAAGTGTTTCTCTTTACACCTTTTTAAGACAGTCTTAAGTGATGTAGGCACTTAGAGAAGGTGGAGCCAAAGATGAAAAAATAGTCCATAAATATTTTTAAAAATCTCTCGATTATATCAGAAAAGATGCTGATCATGCACCTTTGGAAAGTATATAGAGTATTACATAAGTCAAAGGGCATGCGTCTATAGGCAAAAGTTCCATATGGATAGGTAAACGTAGTCTTCTCTTGATTCTCTAGTACTGTAAGAATCTGATTGTAGCCAGAATATCCATCAAAAAAACTAATAGAACTCGTATTCGACTAATCTCTCCAATATCTAGACTATGAATAGTAGAAAAAAATGGTCTTTTCTTGTAGCCGCATTCAATTTTCTATAATCAATACAGACTCTCTATCCAGTTTGGACTCTGGTTGGTACTAACTTCATGTTGGACCACTGTTACTTCTGACTTTTTAGGCACTACTTGAATTAGGCTAATCAATGAACTATCTAAAATGGGATAGATAATTCCATTATCTAGTAACTTGAGAATCTTTATCTTCACCACCTCCTTCATAGCTAGGTTAAGCTTCCTTTGGGGGTCTCTAATTGACTTGACTTCCTCTCCTTAATGAATTCGATGTTGGACAATTGAAGGGTTGATCCCTTTGATGTCAGCCATGGTCCAACCTATGACTTCTTGATTCTCTCTGAGGATAGCTAAAAATTTCTTCTTTTGGGTTTGATCTAGATCTGATATGATGATTACGGACAAAATTTTTGATTGACCTAGATATATATATTTGAGGTGTTAAGAGAGTGTTTTGAGTTCTAGTTTTGGTGCTTCATCAATTGATGGTTTGGGTATTGGTTCCTCCATTCTTACAAGTGGTTCGACAGGCAGTTACTATTGTGGATGAATTCTTTGGTCACTGGATGTGAAACTTTCATAAGCAATTTTAGATTCTTGATCTAACTAGAGATTACAGCCAAAATCTTCTTCTTGCAGATCAATGGGCTCATAAATCTTATTCTGGATCAGGTTTACGTCAACGAGTTGGTCCTTTTTATTTTCAAGATTGAAAATATTAAGATCAATGAACATGTTTCCAAATAAGAGCTTCATGAGTCCATTACGTTAATTGATCAGGGCATTGGTGGTTGTTAAGAATGGTCTTCTTAAGATGAATGGAATGTGACCTTTTAGATTAGATACTGGTTCAGTCTCGAGGATCACAAAATCCATAAGGTAAATAAAATTATCGATCTTCATTAGCACATCCTCCACAACTCCCTTAGGTACCCTCACTGATCGATCTATCAATTGCAATGTGATTTCTGTAGGCTTTAATTCTCGTATCCCGAGTTTTTCATAGATCGAATAAGGTAAGATATTCACACTAGCCCTCAAGTCTAACAAGACCCTATCGATGATGGTTTTCTCAATGACACAAAAAATTATAGGAGACCTTGGATCTTTGTACTTGACCGGCATGCAGTTTGAAAGGTATGAGCTCACGCTAGCTGCCATGAAGACTTTCTTGAAAATATTAGTGGTCTTTGTCTTTGTGCATAGGTCTTTGAGAAATTTGGGATATATGAAAACTTGTTGGATCATATCTAGCGAGGGATATTTACTTTCACTTGTTTAAACATCTCTAAAATTTGATCTATATGGGCTGAGTATTTGGACCTAAGTTTATTTGAAAAAAGAGCTACAGGATTGATGGGTGATATCTCATCAACCTCTGTTGATTCGGACTCCTCAGACTTGATCTGATCGGTCAATTGCTCATGAGAAGGTTCAGACAGTGGGTCATCTTGATCTTCAGGTACACTAACATGATTATCTGTTTATCTTCTAGACTTTAAGGTATGAATTGTATTTAATTGATTGATCTAGACTCTTTGTTATGGTCCTTGATTGTTTTGGATCCTGGGGTTAGCCTTGGGCTGACTCGGTAGTTTATCTTTTTTCTTTCATTCACAGCCATGGCTAATTGACCTAACTGCATCTCTAAATGGGCAATAGCCTGGGTATTGAAAGTTAAAAGCTGACCCATGATTTGTATGAAGTTATCTAGTATAGCATTGGTGTTAGCAGTTGATTTCGTCTGAACTTTTAGACTCTTTTCTAGCACACTGAGTTTTTTTTCATTATTATTGTAGCCTGATGGGTTGTTTACTGTAGGATTGGGCCTTGGGTTTGGCTGGTTGATATTGGGACCATCTGTATTAGGACTTTGTGATCAAAAAAATTTGGATGGTTCTTCCATCCTAGATTGTAGGTTAGCGTATAGGGATCATTAATAGGTCTCTGATAGGCTGTGTTCACCTGTGTATAATCATTTTCAGTTTGGGTCATGAGGTAGGAACACTCTTCTATTACATGATTTGAGTCACCGCGTCCATTGCATATGGGTGCAGACACTTGGTTCACTTGATTTACAGGGGCATGTCCTTTGAGTTTTAGGGCCTCTATCCTATGGATCAAAGATGCAAATTTAGCCTCTTCAGCTAGAGAAGGTTGAACTTGATGTACTCCTCCTCTTGAAAGTGAGAGTCTTTCAGGTTTCATAGTTATCTTTCATTATAAGCTCTTATCTGTTAGATCCTCCAGAAATTGCAAGGCTTCTATAGGCTCTTTGTTCATGAACTGCCCTGACATATTGATTCTAACATTATTCTGGAGTTTGGATCTAGTCTCTCATAGATAATTTGATACAGTCTCTAAGTTTCTATTCTATGGTGTGGGCATTGACTCAAAAGATTCTTAAAGTGATTGAAGCACTTTCAAAAAGACTCATCAGATAATTGATAAAATTGATTAATTTCATTCTTAAATTTGGTAGTCTTATGGTGTGGGCAAAATTTCTTCAAGAACACTTTAACAAAACCCTTCCATGATACCGTGGATTATTTTGGAAGACTGTATAACCACTTTTTAGCAGTGTCCTTGAAGGCAAAATTGATGAGCCTAAGTTTTATAGCATTCTCAATGAGCTGTTGGAGCCGCATCGTGGTGCATACTTCCTCAAATTTTCTCATTAAAATATATGTATCCTCAATTCTGATGAATTTGAGAAGTATGTTTATGATCTGGGGTTTAATTTCAAAATTGACATCGATTTGTGGCAGTTGGATACACGAGGATTGGGCTGATCTAACTGGATAGCAAAGGTCTTTCAGGCCCTGAGGTTCATGTTTGAGTTTACCATAGTGGGCTTGGAAGGGTTTGGATCTATTCTCACTAACCGACCAGATGCTCTTTTTCAAGTTATAATTTTTTAGAATTTTTTTAATAATAGAAGAGAGAAGATAAAGGAGAGATAGATGAGAAGAAAATTCTAAAAATGAGCCCTAAGGAGTCCTAAATCTAGAGACGATAGAGAAGAATGCTTTAATTAGGTTTAAATTATGGGTTAGTAATCAAGTTAAATAATCAATCCTAGCTAAGGGTTATCCTAGATCTAGACAGTTTCTAACTACTAAGGTTATCTTTGAGCCCTTCAAGTAAAGGCCAGATAACTGTAAGATTGGTCCCCCCTGCTGTTTTCTTTAGACACTAATTAAAATTGATCAGATAAGTGAACGAAATCAATTAAATAATCATCTTTCTTTAGGATCTTATCTCTCAACCATTTTTCTTGACACCAGTTAAATTGACTAATCCTAATCCAGACTAACTCTTAGGGTCTCTTGTCTTATTGAGCTCGAGAGTCCTTAGAGGCCAACATCTAATTGATTTTAAATTAAGATTTAAGTTAATACAAAATACAAGATTATAATTTATGGGCCAAGAAAGGATGATAAAATCTTCATCTTATCTTGTTTAGGGTTTGTGCCCTTAAGATGTGTTATGAAGATGCTATGCAAGAGACAAGAATTCCAAGCAAGTAGAAAGTTTTTAATTTTTTAATTTTTAATTTATTTATTTTTATGCTAACAAGAATAAAAGATAATTTAGAAAATAAAGCAACTAAAATGAAGTAATAATAATTAAAGAGGTTAATTAAGAAAGCAAATAGGACTAAAGAAAGTTATTTTTTTCAAAAAAAATAATCATACCTAGATCTCCGACAACGACGTCAAAATTTGATCGCTATCATAAGCAGTTAAGAATAAAAATCAACTCAATCTATATAGATAGGATGAGCCAGGATCGTATCTATGGAGATCTAGGATAATTATTTTATGAAGAAGTAATAAAAGAGAATTGATTGTGAAAGAATTTAAAAATAAAACAGCAAGAATTAAATTAAAAGTGTAAAGTAATTTGTAAATAAAAGTAAGTCAGAAAGATAATTCAAAAATTTTGAATCTACCATGCAAAATAAATTTATTTTTTTTATTTTATAATATTAATACTTGTGATTAGGATATTAGTATAGTTTATCTCTGAGAGGTACAGACCATATTTGTAGATCACGACTTGTCTGTTTGAAGTATAAACTATTTAAGTCTAATTATAAGATATAAGATTTAATCTAACATGCTATAATCTTTCTCTCCTAGGTACGTATCGTATCTCAAGATCATGGCACGTCTGTAGAGAGTATAGGCCATACAGACTAGATTAATACCTCAGAAAAATAAAAAGATATGAAATAGAAGCATAATTTTATTACATAAAAATTAAATATAAAAAAAATAAAAATTTATTTACAGACTTCATCGTATTTTTGAGTTAGAAGTATCTAGCCGTGCATAGAGATCTTCAGCTCTTCTTCTATATTCTTCCTTTTTCTCTCCCCTAAACAAATACTAGAATAAATAAAAAATATAGAAGACTGTTGCTACTTGCACTGTTGCATATTTCCCTGCTTCCACTCTCTTTCTCTATTCTGTCCTCTGTTATTGTCTGCAGTGCCTCCTTTTTATAGCCTTCAGCACTCCCGAGTCATACCCGTATCCAACCTCCTATCTCTTTACGGAATACTACCCATCACAAGACTCATTGCCACATCAGAACTCTCGAAATCATGTCCCAAGCACGTCCCTACGTGAACTTTTTTTCTGGCCATCAGATCATCGTCCAACACCCCATATCATGCTGCAAACAATCTCAAAACAAATCGAAATTAATACTGGCCATTGGATCTTGCTTGATCTTCGTTTTTGACCATTGGATGGTGCACTAAAGATGCTTCTATTTAGTTCTCAATCGGTAACTGCTATGGACCATCCGATCAAGCCTTGAATTACTGCCCACTGTCTGATAGTGCAAAACTCAGCCTGCTCTGCTTATGCATCATGATAAAAATAAAAAAAACTATTCTCGTGAGCCACGTGAAGATCCGATGCATGCCGGTCTATGGACAGATTGTGAATCGATCGTTGTTTCTGTGAGCCACCATGGACCGAAGTGCAAATTATTTTCTATGAACCGTCGTGGATCGAGCAATTAATTGGGTTGGGCTTCTTCTAATTTTTGGGCTGATTTTGGCTTTTTTGAGCTGATTTTTGGGGATACTTTGAATTTTCTTTCAGGATCCATTTTGAGTCTGATTTACTCTCCATTTTTTTTTAATCTACAAATCAATCTCTTTGTATTGACAATCATCTTTTCTACAAAACACAAGTAAAAGCATCAATTCTTAAGGAATAAAGGTCAATTAGTGGATATTTTGATACTTCTTTTAAGATATTTAATGTACTTATACTGACCTCATGCTCAAATGAGGCTGGCCTGCTTTTGGCTTAACTCACACTTAATGAGAAGCTTAGGGATCCTGCTCGAGGGTATCCCAAGTGATCCAGATCAGATTTTGCCGACCTCATGCGTAGACAGGGCCAGCCATCTTTGGCTCGACTCACACTACTCGGGCAAGGAGGGGTTCTTCTTGCTCTTGCCATTCTCAGATCAGGAGAGGCTTGGCTTCGGCTTGACTTCAATGAATCCAACTTGTGAGTTTTTTGAATTTCATATTCGGGGAACCAGAGTCCCATCTAAATGCCAAAGTTAATGAGTTCTGAGTCGCACCACCTTGTCAATCTGATACAGGCTTTTCTAGCTCGGTGACAACTTTTCTCATTCTCTTTGGCTCAGTTACAGCTCCTGGTCAGTCTGTCGACCTACCCCCAAAGATAGTATTGATGATGCTCGTAGTAGATCTATTCTCAGAATTTCCTTTAGATTGTCTGTGTTCAATTTGGGCATCATTTTGGTTCGGCCATGCATCCACATATTGCCTGAGCCGACATCGTTTGATGAGTGCCTCGATCTTATTGCAGAGTCGCACTCCTCGATACTGTGGCTATGGTCATGATGGTACTAGCGGTTTCGAGGAGGCATTCTGACCTGGTTATTGCATGGTGGGGTCCTCGATTATCGTGACTTTCTTACACTTTGGTGGCCTTCTTGCCCTGCCCCACCTCTTTTTCTTCATCACAGCCCCTTCCCTCCTGAGGCTTCTCGATCATCGACTCTTCATGTAGCTCCATCACCTCCTAGACATTTGTATATTTCTTCATCCAAGCCAGCATCTCGACAAGGTTCTTAAGGTACCTCTTCTTTAAGTAGAAAAGGAACAGATTTTTTGAAGTCTACCCTTTAGCAAAGATATGGCAATCGATCAATCTAGATCACGTACTTTCAGGATGTCTGTGTTGAAGCAGCTCATATACTTCTTGAGGGATTCGCCTACCCTCTGCTTGATGTTGATGAGAGAATCCAAGCTATGGTGTTGTCTTTGACTACTGACAAAATGCACTGCAAAGACTCGGCTGAGCTGCTTGAAAGAGTCAATTGAGCCTTACTGGAGGTTGGAGTACCAGTACCTCGCTGCCTTTCAGGGAGTAGATGGAAAGGCTCAACAAAGGATGCCGCTAGTGGCTCCACAGAAGAGCACAATAGTCTTGAAGCTCTCAAGACTCTTGATGGGGTCAGTGGTCCCATCATAAGGCTCCAATTGCGGTATTTTGAATCGGAGCGGTATCGAATCATCTATGACCCTCCTAGTGAAAGGGGGGGTGTCAGCATTGAAGTCTGGCTCACCATTCTAGAGCTGAGCTCAGTCCTAAACTATCTTGATCACTGATTCATCTCTTGAAGTTTCCTCCCTACCTTGACATCCTCAAAGGTTTGATGGTTTCAGTGTCAAGGTGAGCAAGGTCCCAAAGGTGAGTCTTTGCCCAACTGTAGGGTCGAGGAGTGCCTTCTACACCTATTATCAGAGCTTCCAAGTCAATCATGACTGTTGAGACACCCCTACCTCAGACTGTGGGGAGAAGATTGTTGATTCAAAGGCTAATCGAGGCCTATTGAGGCATCATGGGTGGTTGGGTCATAACCACTTGCTGCATTTCTTGCACTATGCCGATAAGGGTTTGCACTTGTTGGACGAGCAGCTCGAACTACTCGTTGGTCACTGCATGCACCTATTGAGATGGAGCATTGCTTCAAGGGGATTGGACGCTGTAGGTTCTAGCAGAGTGCCGTTAGAGCAATGCGAAGCATCTGATGCTTCTCTTCAGACTCGTTTAGTTCGTTGGAAGTGGAGGGAAGAGATAATTCTTGGGAGGTAGAGAGGAGACCACTTATTTGATTGAAGTTTTAAGATAAAAGAGAATGAAAAAAGTTTTTCATATGGAAGACACTTCTCATGTTTTATGGGATATGAAAACCCATAGAGGAGATAGATTTTGGGGCTTCTCATGGGATAAAAATTAATGATCTATTTTTCTTTCCAAAAATATTCTTTTAAAATCTATGGTTAAGATTTTGTAAAATATTAATGGATGGCTAGGATGAAATACTAAATAGTGATATAATAGTTAGGATGAAATATTAAATATTAATATAATATTAATATAATATTAATTATATTTTAATATTATTTTAATATTTATATTAATATAATATTTTTATTAATATTAATATAGTATTAATATTAATATTATATTATATTTATATCTATATTAGTATAATATTAATATATATTAATATTATATTAATTTAATAAATTATTTTGATCTAATATTATATTATAATATATTAATATTATATTTATATTAATATAAATATAATATTATTATTTATATAAAATTTAAGAGCAAAAATGTATGATCTTATATCTATTAAAGATATAATAAATATTCTATATAATTTTTCTAAGAAAATAAATACTCAATCAAACATAAGTCATTCTATAATAAGTCATTTTTTCACCGTCAATTAAACATACTAAAATTTTATTTTCAAAAAATAACTTCTCAAGAAATTACTTCTTGTGAAGAAAAATTCTTCTGACAAACCAAACGAATTCTTCGTGATCTCATGGTGGCTGAAACGGACTCTCTTTGTTAAAAATAGGGCTATAAATAGAAGCCCTTCCTTCGACGCCAATCTATTGTTATCGGTTCCTAAGCTGGTTTCGAGGTTGATAGGTCTGACAGGCATCGAGTTGAAGCTGAGGTCAACTTAAGTTGGAATGAGCCGAAGTGGGTGGTATGCTAATTGATGGAGATTGAACCCACAAACAAAGTTCCTAATTAAAAGTGTTTCCGAGGGATCTTTCAACATTCAAATCAATGGATAATCGGAGAACAGAGTAAGAGAGGAGTATTTGCTAGAGTTTAAGATTTACTTGGGATTCCCTTTTCTCCTCTATTTGTAGATGGGGAGCAGCGATCCTTCCCATATTGATCGGTGATCATTATTGCAGTTGTGCGTGAATCACATTGGTGAAAATCACGTCCTACATTCAGAATGTAAAGCAAACTAGCTGTCGCCTAACTGTTGCACGAATTCTCTCCTGCGTGGACAGTTGCCTTATTTGGCTTACCACGATAAGAAGATCAATTTCTTTCCAAATCAAAAAGTCCGCCTAATTAGGCCTGATTTCTCCTCATCTTCGATTGAAGAGATCAAGTCAGTGGAGCTTGACCATATGTCTTCAGTATTAGTCGAGCTCATGAGAGCATTGGCTTTGACTGAGATCGAGATGGCACCCTCAACATGAAAGAATGATTCACAAAAAATATAGATCACTTTCCCGTATCTTGAAAAATATGATAATTTTTTATTAAAAATATTTTTAAACCACCATATCTTCTTAATAGTTATTTTTTAATAGTTAATCCTAAATTATTAAACTTATCATGATATTAAAAAAATATGATAATTTTAATATAAAAATATATTTATAATTATTAAAAAAATTATAACATAAAATTATCTTGACTGAATAAATAATTTTAATATCTATTTTAAATATTTAAAAATTTTTAGATTGGAAAATATTCATAACATCCTTTACGCTACAATAAGAGGCGCGCTCGCCTCTCCCCCCAGCTCACGCGCCAGGCGCGCATTTAAAAATTGGCGTGCACTAAAAGCAACAAAGCCCCGCTACCATACATTAAAATTATTATTTTTAAATATTAAAATTATTATTTTTAAATAAAAAAATTTATAATTAATTTGTAGGGCCAATTTTTAAGAAACTGACCCTCCAAAAATTGGCGTATGCTGCTTTCTGTGGCGGGCACACGGTATTCTTTAGTAAAAGGCGAAAGAATAGTTCGCTCTGTGCCCACCACGCAGCTGCGTGGTTTGAAAACATTGAAATCAAGGTCCTTTTAAAATACCTCAGCATGTGTGGCGTTCTCTCCCTACCCGATGTGGGACTAAAAACATCCCCCTCTCCCACCTGCTTCCCACGTAACACCAACTTCACGCCCAAAACCCCCGCCACGGATCCAATCTCGCCTCTTTTCCGTAACCCCTCCGAACCCAGCACGTGACCCAGACCGTCGGGCTGCTCGGGCATTACCAGTTTCACCCTCGAAGCTTCACCGGACGTGCATTCCACGTGCTAGCACGAGAAACTGTGAACGTGACTCCAAATTGGCACTTATCAAGTCGGCCGCCGCCGACTTTTGACTCATTTCACGTGAAGTCGGCAATTGTAGGACTGTCGCGCGTCGTTCCGGTCATCAGTTTGGTAGAAGCAAAGAACTCGTGATACACACTAGAAAACCTGTTTTTATGAATTCTGGCAAGCGCGGGAATGACTTGTAGCTTTGGAAAATCGAAACCTTTTTTATTATAATCCTCGGCAGCCTTAAGAACGTAAGATGGTCTTTGCTGACCCACATGATCACAAGAATCATCAGATGTGAGTGCTGACATCTACTCTTCTATGATATAGTTTTCTGTGCTATTTCTTTTTCCATCGTACTTGTTACGCCAAACTACTGATGCATGAACTCTAGATCACAATAACAAGTTTATGATGTGTTTTTTTTTTTTTTGGTAAAAGTTTATGATGCGTTTATCAACAGCCTTTTCGATCATTATTGCAGGCAAAAGTACGTACCGATGACCAGGAACATAATGTGGAAGACTAATTGCTTAACATGATAGAACAGAAAATACAACTCTGGTAGCATTTATTCAACCTAATACGGTATATGACATGATGTGGATACGTCTGGCATTCAGTTTTAGGGGAAGAGAGGAGACATGAATGTTGCGGAGAGACTTGGACGTGTGAATGATGTCTTGTACGTTATATCATGGACTGATAAATGGGTGGAGCTGATGTCTGTTTTTTATCCTCTGGCATGGTTTATGGTGAAAGCTAATTTTCATTGATCTTCTGTTCAATCTCCTACTTTCCTGTAATGACTTCGAGGTACTTCTATGTGTGTCTTAGGTGATTTCATTCTGTGATAGTAGCCAGGTTAGATAGATTTGGTTGCAGCCGATTGCAGATGTGTGTGTCATGTAAAATGTAGGATCGCAGGTTATTTTAGACTGATGGTTTTGATCAAAACATGGGCCAGAAATCAGGCCATTATTGTGCAAGTCTAATCCAGTTTTTAGCTTAACCAACTGGCACAGAGAATCATGGCATTGGTGGGCCAGCATTAGTGGGCCGGGTCCGTTGTACACTCCATCACACTGGGTTGTAGACGTTTTTTTTGGTCTGAAGAAATACTCATTCCTAGATCCCAAGTTCTTTAAATATTGCTGCGCACGTGGAGAGGATCAGGGGAAGCAACGATACATAGCTAAATACAAGGTTTTGTTGAACACACATTCAAGTCAGAATCTCTACAAAATTTAAGAATTTTACCGTGACCACAAACAAAGATAATATGGTCCAAACATCTCTTAAAACTGCTTGTTTTCTGTCCATCTTCAAATCTATAGACAAATTGGTCCTTGTACTAGCCCGCAATATTTTGGCTAAGTTTACTAGGTCAGGTGAGTTTTATTTGGATGCGATTTATTTTTCACTCGGATGTGAGAAATTATACCATGCATTAGGTGCATCAATTTAGTGTTGCACCACAGAAACAATCCGAAATAAGTTGAGGAGGGCGGCAATCTGAGATGAGCCACATGATGAATCGGCCTTGTAGGAATAAGAAATTTGATTGGTATGATACACCGCTAAGATACTACACTTATTGTAGGGTATAATTTCTCTCCACATTAAATCCGATTGAAATACATATCTAGCTTAGGGTGGTAGTCATGCCCTGCTAAAGATAGATTCATTTATCAGCAACTAATCGACTGATTCGATTAATATTTGGTTAGGGATGAGCAAGGCTGATATGGGTAGAAATTGGACCGAGCTAGTGCCCAACTAAAGCAGCCAATTTTATCAAAAAACTTTGGTCCTTAAATTGAGCTAATTAAATCTTGTTGAAGGCTTATACTCAGCCAATTAATATAAGCGATGACCAAATCAAGGTTAGCATTCTGCTCCATCTGCCACTTAGGGTTCCTTCATGACTAAGGTGTTGTTCATAGCAATTAACTTCCATCACCATTGCTACCATTCATCAATGAAAAAAATTTGAAACAGCATGTATAAATTTAGAACTGTTGAAAATATAAATATTTTTTTGTTGGAGTCTAAATAAATCATTTGAGGGCTTTATTTTCTTTTAATATAATTGAGTTAGCACCCATACCAATTGATACACATGCCGATTGGATTTTTGAAATCAAACCATGATTGCACAATTTGTGTTTACTAATTTTTTTTTAAAATATTGATCATAAACTTTGAGCAATAATTTCTTTTTTCGTGATCTCAACTGCATGGTATTGCTCCTCCATCTTCAAGGATAAATATGTTAATCACATGCCTCATGTTAGTGGTGTTTTTTTTTAATGCCTTAGCCAAGTATTTAAATTTACAAGAATGGAATCCACTACTACATCACCCTTAGGTTGTGTTTGGTAGTTGGCAATTTGTCTAAATTGCAGGCAATTTAATACGGTAATCTAAATTACTGTGTTTGGTATGTTTTTTGAATGGTAATCCAGATTACTTTGACAATCCAGATTATCTCATGGAAGGTAATCTGGATTGCCTTGGGGATGGATGATATCTAGATTATCACTTCTTTAGTAATATTATAATAAAAATTTTAGATAAAATTATCTCCCAAAATAATCGCACAAAATCCATTGTTTAACCCTCCCCCCTCCCCTCCAACCTCCTTCGGATGCACCCCCGACTCGCAGCTTCTCTATCTCCCTTTGCTTGCCCGCGGCTTCTCTGCTCTTATCTCCCACCACCCTCCGTGGTTCTTCCACGCCCATCCCCACCACCCCCATGGCTCCACATGTGCCCGCCCCTTCCTCACCCCCCAGTACCTGTGGTTCTCCACACCTCTCAGCTTGCTACTTCTCTGTTGAGGATGTCCGGTTGGGACACCACCACCATAGGACCATTTCGATACCACTCGTGTTACAACAAGAAGAAAGAAGAAAACAATACAGACACAATTAGGTACGTAGAATAGCCCAAGCACTACCTCCACAGAGCATGCAAGCTTCACTATGAGAAAAAAATAAATATAAGAGAAAAATATCCACTCTCAATTCTTTGTATATCACCTCTCTCAACTAGAAGCTATCCTCATAAAAGCTCTTTCAAAACCCCCCAAGGAGGCCCTCTCACAGGTTTGCTAGTACCAGTCCTCGACGCCCTTTGATATTTTTTGTGGAGCGAACCGCTACATCATGCCTCTCCGCAACTATTCTGCCTGATGCTCTGTTCTACCTTTGATCTCCTGTCGGTGCTTTACAGGATCTGCTCTGCCTGCTACACGCACTCGGCATCCACCAAACTCCTCTTGACTAGTGCCTGAGCCTCCCTAGGCTGATGCCCTTGTCTCGACTACTTCTCGTTGCTGCCATCTCTTTTTTCACTATTCTGTTGCCACAGGGCTCTTTTAAAGTCCTAAAATTTTGATTGCATCAGAGAATCACTCATGATCGGACTCCAACAGATCTTTGGCCGTCTGATTAGCACCGTTCGCATCTCCAGCCATCGAATTGTGCAAATCTACGCTCAGATCACACCTCTCACTGTTGGATTACGCTTGATCAAGCTCAACAGACCCAGATCACGCCCGTAAGCCATCTCTGCTATCCGATCACGTACTCACGTGAAGCTGATCCATAAAATTTGCTGTGAGCCATGAGAAACCAACCCGAAATGCTTGCTGGTCCAACATACACTGTGTGAAACGTGGTGTGAAATGCTGTTGGTCCATGCATGGGGTGTGGACCGCATGAAGGCACTAGACTGCACCCGTGCGTCTGTTGGGCCGAGCCCGCACGTGCCCGCATTGGGCTACGAGCCCATGGCCATCCTACACATTGGGCCGGGGCCTGGCCCGTGCGCCTGCTGGCCCGTCGGCCTTATGGGCTGGTGTGCCATCCGTGGGCCTTATATGCCGGCCCTGTGGACTTGTGTGCCATCCGTGGGCCCTATCAGCCCATCTCTTTATCTTCTTTCATATGTATCTTCTTCATCTGGACTCCATTTGGACTGTTCTTAGATTTGTTGGACTCCGTTCATCATTCTGGATCTCGTTCTAAATTTTTTGTGGATCGAATCTCGAGATATATTTTCTAACAATCTCTATTTTGACTCGATATTCAGCTTCCACTTGACTTTAAAAGCTTTTGAATCTTCTCGCCTCCATATTCTAGGGCAAATATCTGCTACTTATGGACAGACAAATATGGAAGTCGAGCCAGATCGCTCGATTCCTTCTCCATCATATACTGTGCACCTCATAGCACCTCCTGATTTGAGATCTGCTCGGGATAACCTCCTGGCAACATCGCATATCCTCTTCCTTAGTCTCCCATATCGTGCCCGATCCATCTCTACCTAGAGCTCTATCTTACATTGGGCTCCTACTGGCATCCTCTATGTAGACGGCTCCTCCTTGCATAAGAGAGCATCGATCAACCCTCTACGGTCGATCTCCACCTTGATTGCACACGTCTTCTCCATCTTCAAGCTTGCTCATCACCGTCGCAATCTCGCACTGGTATTGTTTCGTCTGATACTAATTGTTGGGGATGTCTGGCCAGGATACCACCATCATAGAATTTTTTCAATATCACTTGCATCACAGCAGGAAGAAAAAAGAAAACAATATAGACATAATCAGGTACATAGAACATCTCAAGTGTTGCCTCCATGGGGCATGCAAGCTTCACTATGAGAAAGAGAGCACAAGTATAAGAGGAGAACATTCACTCTCAGCTCTCTATATACCATCTCTCTCAACTAGAAGCTACCCTCACAAAAGCTCTCTCAAAACACCCCAAAGAGACCTTCTCACAGGCCTGCCAGTACTAGAATCCTCGATGCCCTTAGATGCTTCTCGTAGAGTGAACTACTACATCATGCCTCTCCGTAGCTGCTCTGTCTGACCCTTTGTTTTGCCTCCGATCTCCTATCAGTGCTCTGCAGGATTTACTCTGCCCGCTGCACGCACTCGATGCCCGCCAAACTCTTTTTGGCTACTACTTGAGCCTGCCTAGGCTGATGCCCTCGTCTCGACTGCTTCTTGCTATTGTCGTCTCTTTTTTTACAGCTCTGTTGCCACATAGCTTTTTTAAAGCCCTAAAACCCTGACCGCATCAGAGAATCACTCCTGATCGGACTCCAACAGGTCTCTGGCCATCTGATTAGTACTGCTCGCATCTTCAGCTATTGGATTGTGTAAATCCATGCTCAGATCACACCTTTCACCGTTGGATCATGCTCGATCAAGCTCATCAAACCCAGATCACGCCCGCGAGCCATCTTTGCCATCCGATCGCGCACTCATGTGAAGTTGGTCTATGAAATTTGCTATGAGCCGCAAGAACCAACCCGAAATGCCCATCGGTTCACCATACACCGCATTTTCATGCGGTGTGAAATGCTGCTGGTCCACACATGGGGCATGGACCACGTGTAGGCACTGGGCTGGGCTCGCATGAGCCCGCACTAGGCCGTGCGCCCATGGCTAGCCCATGCATGCTCGCGCATTGGGCCTAGGCCTGGCCTGTGTGCCTGCGAGCCTGTCAGCCCTGTGGATCCGTCTGCCGTCTGTGGGTCCTACCAGCCCACCTCCTCGCCTTCTTTCGTGCGTATCTTCTCCATCTGGACTTCGTTTGGATATTTTTGGGCTTGTTGGACTTCGTTCGTCATCTTGGATCTCGTTTTGGACTTCTTGTGGATCGAATCTTGAGTATTTCCTAATGTTCTCCGCACCACCACCATACCTACATCATTTTCGTTACTTCTTGTCAGGAAAAAAGAATAGCACTAGGGCAAAATTATAGGAGATATTTTGAGGATTTGATTTCATATTACCGGTAATCTGATTGTCATTCCAAACATGTCAAACAAGATTTTCAATAATTTTACTATAATATTATCCGTATGTGTTAAACACAGTAATTAACATTACTAGCAATTCAATGGTGGTAATCCATATTACCTTTCAAGATTGCGTGGCAATACACCAAATGCAACCATGGAGATTTCTTGCTAGCTGCTACTGTAAATACTCAAGTCGGAAGCATGGTAAAAGTATTATCCAGCTTATTTTAAAATACCTGAGTTTTCCTTGGCCAAGCGAGTTTTGGAAATATTGTCAATTTACCGAATTGTTCCACAGATATTAATGAATTTCATGATTTATTTGCAATTAATTCAAGTAAAACTCAATGTAGCCAAATTAATTATGTTATCTATAATCCCCAAAGATAATGTCTTTACTGTTGTTTATTAAATGAATAAATTGTGAGCATAATTTATTAATAATTTTACTGTTTCTTTTGGAACTTCATACTTTTTTTGGAAGAAATGTTAGAATAAGTCTGGTCATTTGAAACATTCTTGGGTTTTTGAAATTCTGATTTTTTATTCCCTCATGAAATGAATTTTACTGAAAAAAGAATTCTAATCTTTACGCCAAGCATTTTATTGAGCTAATTAAAAGACAATTAGGTTTCCTTTTCTCTTTACAAATCATGAATAGGTCATCTTTGTTTTTAATATTGTTCCAAGGCAAATAGAGGTTAAATTCAGCTGAATCAACTGCAGCAATATCTACTTCAACAGCATATGGGCATTTGAACATAAGTTAGACACCGCTGTTTTACAACAGATTGCTCGTATGAGGCATCTGATCCACTATACTTTTTCTCTTGGTGCCATTATTTAATTGCCCGATTTATCTGCGAATATAAATTCTTTGATGAGAAAAAGTTAGATATGCATAAATCCACTTGCCCGCTTGCTCCCTTAGTTAACGAAGTGATTGGCTATATGCCCATAGATGGCTCAGCCAATGTAAGTCGGGGTGCAGCTTGGGCCAGATCAGCTTGGGCCAGATCAGCTTGGGCCAATCTATTATTGAACCAAGTTGGGTTGCGTTTGCAAAATTAATCAATTCTGTTTCTTTTTCTTTCCTTTTTTTTGTGAACTAATTAGTCTGCTGAAACTAAAGTTAATAAGATCTGATTGAAGGCTTGAACAACAAAATAATTTGGTACAAATATGTCCTAGGAGTGCAAATGAGTCGAGCCACTTGTGTTCTACTCTAGCTCGATTCGATTCGACTCGGTTATTATCGAGCTTGAGTCGAGTTCGAGTAGCTCGAATAATTTTTCGAATCGAGCTCGAGTAGTAAGATACTCGACTCAAAAGCTAGCAAGTCTATTCAAATTTATATATATTTCTAATAATATTATTTTTATTTATAATATATATATTATTAGTAGTCTAAAGCTCAATTTCAAATTTGAATTCGAATTCGAGCATGGTTCGACTAATATCTAAATCAAAATGAGTCGATTTCAAGTTTTATCTATTTTTCATTGAGCCAAACTTGAGTTTGGAATATTAAAACTCGATCAATTTCAAGTCGAATTTTGAATCTGAGTATTTTGAATCGAATCTAGCTTGAGCTTCTAGCTATTTGATTTGGTTCGGTTTGATAGCACCCCTAGTATGGCCGACTCTTTTTTCAACTGAACCAACCCAATGACCACTAAAATATATCTCATGTAAGCTATCCTCCCTAATTATATTTAAAATCTAAAGTAGTGGAGATAGCACCAGATATCATCCTGACAAGTAAAACTAAGAGAAACTATTATAAAGTGTCAATTACGAATATAATCTAATTTAACCCAATTTGATATAATTTGTTGGGATAAATCGATCGACCCCCGATTTTGGTCACTATGACTCCGACTATGTATCGGCCGGACAGATAGTTTCCATTCTTCATCAACTGATCGAGCTAATTGCACCGACCTACTGTCGGCTAATCAACTAAGATCGATTGACCAACTAGTATTCGACTACCATCGATCGACAGTGGATGACTTAGACCGTCGGCATGCGTCGGTATGATAGAACTAATAGCCGACGGTCGCTCATAAATTCTGCCGATATAAAGTTGGTTATACTGACGTATGATCGGCAATCTGCTCAACATATCCTAACTATCATAAACGGTTATCGACTATGTGTCGCGGCTATTAAGAAAAAGTAACACTCCACTAATTTTATATTTATGGTCTGATAATTTAGCGCCATAAAAAGCGAGACCACATGATCGACGGTTACACTAGAATCACCTATAAAAAAGAGAGATAAGTGAACAGTAGGGGTAAGCCAACTTTGGACCAAAGCTCTGCTACTTCATACAATCAAAGTTACTGTTTGTCAACTTTCTCTGACTTAACCATCGGAGGATCTTCATCGGATACCAATCCGATCTATGTGGACGCTGTCTTGCAGGTGCTCGATACCGACGACAGATGATGGAGAGTTGGCCGCAACAGATTGGCGCACCAGATAGGGGGTAGAAAGAGACAATATTTCATTATGACGAAAATCAAAGCCCAATGCTCGACTGCAATCGGATCAGCAAGACACTCTTTCCGTCAGGAAGAGGTTCCTCCCCCTCCTCCAGTAGCAGAGCCTAGTTCCTCACGTCCCGTGATCATCACGATCGTCCAAATTGCTGCACTTGTGCAGCAAATGAATGTTCTTATGGAGGCAGTCACAAGTCTCCAACAACAGCAGACCCAGCAGCAGCAGCCGCCAGCAGAACAATCGACGGCACATTCGGTGCCATCCAGGCACAGCCACCGCCATTTGTGGCGATCACCTTCCTCTTCTCCAGAGTGCCATCTAGGCTCTCTCACCGGGATGAACAGCGACATTCTCGGCACTCTCACCATACCGCCCACTATTCGCGACATTCCTCTTCTTCCCATCTTGACCGTATTAAGAAAGAAAAACAGCCGTAGACACCTTTTGCTTCTCCTTCAAGCTCGTCGGGAGGTTCTCCCCCCAGAGTTTCTTAACAACATCGGTTCGATGAGTGTGAGTGCAAGCTTCAAGAAATCAACCGTCAACTCACCCAACTTCAGGTGGAAGGTCGGAAGTCTTCCAACGACTACGACTTTCACACTGCCCAGCCTATCTCTCGGCACATCTTGGACGAACCGATCCCATCTCGATTCAAGATGCCGCAAGTAGAGCCATATGACAGTTCCATCGACCTAATTGACCACCTCGAGAGCTACAACGCTCTCATGACAATTCAGGAGGCAACTGACACCCTCTTGCGTATTGATTTTCTGACAACTCTTCAAAAAACTGCTCGAGTCTGATACTTCAAGCTTCAGTCAGAAAGCATATACTCCTTTGGATAGCTAGAACATTCTTTCATGGCTTACTTCAGTACCAGTTGAAGGCCGCCACGAACCTCTGATAGTCTCTTCTTTATCAAACAAGGAGAGACTGAGACACTTCAAGATTTTGTGGCCTATTTTAATACAGCCACGATTGAGGTCAGGGACCTCAATGAAAACATGGCCATATCGGCCATGAAAAGAGATCTGAGGAGATCTCGATTCACATATTCTTTGGACAAGACTCTCCCTTGGATTAATGTCGAACTTCTGGAGCGTGCATACAAATATATGTGTACAGACGAAGGAGTTTCTGATCGACGTCAGACAGAAGGCAAAGGTCAGAAGAAGAAGAAACAGAGGAAGGGAGGAGCTCCAGTCGAATCGAGTTGGCCATCTTCTAATAAGCAAGCTTCACCCCAACGACGGAGTCCAAAATTGAGTTACGACAGGTATGACTCCTATACTCCCCTTTCTACTCCTTGTGCGTAGATCCTTATGAAAATCGAAGGAGCGGAGTACCTACGACACCCTCCACTGATGAAAGCGTTGCCGAGGAACCACGATCGAAGGAAGTATTGTCGGTTTCATCATGATCATGGTCACGATACTGAACAATACATTCAACTCAGGAATGAGATAGAAGTCATGATTTGATGAGGCTATCTCGAAAAGTACCAGAGAGATTCACCGACACAACCTCCTACCGATCGATGACCTCAGCCGCAAACTGAGGAAGCTGTAAATAATCAGCCGATTGCAGGGGTGATCAACATGATCTTCGGATGATCGAATTGGGGGGCAACTTTCGAAGAAGAGTCGGCAAAACGATGATGACTCAACAATGTAATAACTTTTTCAGAAGAAGATATTCAGAGAATTCAGACTCTCCATGATGATGCTATTGTTGTCTCGACAATGATAGTAAATTATGATGTAAAAAAAATTCTTGTAGATAATGAAAATTCAACTGATGTTCTATTTTATTCGATTTTTTTTCAAATACGATTGCTGACTGACCAACTCAGAAGAGTCTCGACTCCATTGGTCAGCTTCACAGGAGATGCTGTCACAGTGAAAGGAGAAATCTCTCTCCCCTTAACTACTGGAATCGAACCACAACAGAGCACTATTTTCATAACGTTCACAGTGGTTCGAGTACCTTTGGTTTATAACGGCATACTCAAACGATCTGGACTTAATGCTCTGAGAGCAGTGGTTTCGACATACCATTTATTAGTCTGATTTTCGATGAGATATGGGGTTGGAGAGATGCGTGAAGATCAATAACTCGCCCGATGCTACTTCCTTATCTCCATCCAAAATAATAAACTTGAAGACTCTTTGTCCGTTGATAAATTAGATCAAAGAGAAAATTAAGAGAGGGGTGAACCAGTTGAACAATTGATTTCTATCTCGTTAAAAGAAGAAAAACCCGAGAAAACGGTCCAAATTGGATCACAGCTACTCGACTCAAAGTGGCAACAATTAATAAAATTGCTCAGAGCCAATGTCGATATTTTTGCTTGGTCGGCCACTGACATGCTCGGAATTCCTTCAGAAATAATAACTCACCGACTTAACATCAACCCAAATATTAAACCGGTGAGATAGAAGAAGCGACTTTTTACTCCTGAAAGACAAAAGGTCATTGATGAAGAAGTCGACAAACTCCTCGCAACAGGCTTCATCAGAGAAGCTACATATCCCGACTGACTCGTCAATGTGGTGATGGTAAGAAAAGCCAATGAGAAATGGAGGATCTACATCAACTATACCGATCTGAATGAAGCTTGTCCGAAGGACAGCTTCTCATTGTTGAAGATTGATCAATTGATTGATGCGACTTCTGGCCACCGACTCTTGAGCTGCATGGATGCCTTCGCTGGGTATAATTAAATCCGTATGACATCAGAAGATGAAGAGCACATGACTTTTGTGACCTACAAAGGCATATACTACTACAAAGTAATACCTTTCGGTTTGAAGAATGTCGGTGCTACCTACCAATGGCTCGTTAACAAGATCTTCAAGACACAGATCGGATGGAATATGAAAGTATATGTGGACAACATGCTGGTGTAGAGTCTCCAAATTTCAGATCATGTTCGAAACCTGGAGGAACCCTTTGGCACACTCCGATGGCATCAGATGAAGTTAAACCCAACCAAGTGTGTGTTTGGAGTAACCTCCAAAATTTTTTTTGGATTTCTTATTCCATAACGAGGAATCGAGGCTCATTCCAAAAAAATAAAGACCATTATCGACATGAAGCATCTAAGTTCAAAGAAAGAGATACAATAACTCAATGAAAGGATTGCCGTGCTCAACTAATTTATTTCTAGGTCAGTCGAGAGATGTCTACCATTCTTCAAAACTTTATAGTAGATGAAGAACTTATCATGGTCGGATGAATGCTGACAATCCTTCGAAGACTTGAAAATCTACTTGGCTTCTCCACCTTTGCTTACAAAACCAAAGATGGAGAGATATTGTATCTCTACTTGGCGACTTCAACAGAAGTGATTAGTTCAGTGCTCGTCCAAGAGGATGAAAACTGAATCCATCGATCGATCTACTACACCAGCAAAGTACTTCACAATGCGGAAGTCCGATACTCAAAAGCAGAGAAAATGATCTACACCCTAATCATATCGACTCAACGACTTCGTCCGTACTTTCAAGTACATCCAATTATGGTCTTGACAGATCAGTCATTGAAGGTGATTTTACATCGATCTGATACATCAGGTCAGATGACGAAGTGGGCAGTGAAGCTTGACGAGTTCGATATACAATATCACCTATGATTGTCTATGAAGGCACAAGTTCTGGCCGACTTTATCGCAGAATGTACTATATCCGATAATAAGCCAGAAGATACAGATGATAATACAATAAAGGAGGCTACGACTCCCGACCCCGACCTAAGGTCGACCTGGGTGTTATATATTGACGGAGCATCTAATGCACAAGGTAGTGGAGCCGGCCTTATACTCATAAATTTTGAAGGGGTAGTCACTGAATACGCCCTTCGGTTCAATTTTAAAGCCTTAAATAATCAAGCCGAATATGAAGCACTTTTAGCTGGTTTGAAGATAGCCAAGGAGCTTGAGATCGATAGTTTGAAGGTTTTCACTGACTCACAACTGATTGCTAGACAAGTCAAGGGTGAATTTGAAGTCTGAGACCCCACTATGATGAAGTACCTTCAGAAAATGAAAGATATTACAGTGAGCTTGAAATATTTCGAGATCTTTCACATTTTCAGAATCAAAAATGTTCGGACTGACATACTTTCATGATTGGCTACTACTACTTTCAACTTGCTGGGTCAGACATTCATTGAATATCTTGAACAGTCAAGCATCGACAAAGTCGAGGAAGTATTGCGGCTCATTATCGAACCAAGCTGGATGGATTCAATCGTCCAATACCTGATCGATGGGATCCTTCCTATAGACTCTTTGGAGGCTAAACGACTCAGATGGATAGCCTCTCAATATGTGATGATGAATGATCATCTCTACAAAAAGTCATTCTCTCTCCCATTGCTAAAGTGTTTGGGACCTACAGATACCGACTATGCACTTAGAGAAGTACACGAAGGAATTTACGAAAATCACTTGGAGGCAAGTCTCTAACTTATAAAGTCCTACGACAAAGATATTATTGACCCACCATGAAAAAAAATACAGCTGAACTCGTTCGAAGGTGTGAACATATCAAAAGTATGCAAATATATAACATCAATCGGCTAGTCAGCTGATATCGATTGTAGCACCATGGCCCTTCATACAATGGGGGATCGACATACGTGGTTCTTTTCCTCCGACATCTGGTTAGAAAAAATTCATAGTGATCGCCATCGATTACTTTACCAAATGGATGGAAGCCGAACATCTGACGCAAATCACTGAAAGCAAGATGGAAGACTTCATTCAGAAATCTATCATTTATAGATTTGGTTTGCCACACACCATCATCACCGACAACGATCGATAATTTGACAATCAAAATTTTAAAGAGTTTTGTGCGAAGTTTCATATTAAGCACAAACTTACGCCGATCGGCTATCCACAATCAAATGGAGAGGTGAAAGTAACCAACCAAACAATCCTGCATGGGCTAAAAATCCGACTAAATGAAGTCAAAGGCCTATGGGTGGAAAAACTATATCTGATCTTATGGACGTATCGAACGACTCCCCGCATACCGATCGAAGAATCCTCCTTCAATTGAGCTTATGGGACAGAAGCAATGATACTGCTCGAGATTGGATTACCATCAACAAGAGTGGAATAATATAGTGAACCGAGCAACTCTGAATGTCGGAGAGCCGACTTAGATCTTCTTTCAGAACTCCGATAGCAAGCTTAAGTTCGAATGGCTGCATATCAGCAAAGGATAGTCTGGTATAATGTAAGAGTCAAATCGAAGGTCTTCCGATCAAGAGATTTAGTCTTAAGAAAGGCAAAAATCTCAAAACCCTTGGATCAAGAAAAACTATCCCTGAACTGGGAAGGACCTTACAGAATATCCGAAACTCTTAGACTGGGTGCATATCGGCTAGAAACCCTCGAAGGATCGGCGATTCTCTGAATATGGAATGCCGACAATCTGAAAATATATCATCAATAAAGTCGTCGATATATACATTATTTAAAATATAATTAGAATTTTAGAATCACAAGCCTTTGACAAGTTTTATCAATATACCGACTATAATCTCAACCAACATCGACCATACAAGCTTTCACTGCAAAAGCCATACTACTGATTATACCTCAATTTTCAATGTCGGTTCTCCATTATAAAAGCTGACTATAGTCAAGAGACTAATATACTGACTTAGTCCCAACTAAGCCGAATGAAAATGTCAAAACGACCAAAAATCGGATTGAAATTATACCGACATGGCTACAGCTAGTCGAAGAATATTCGGCTTGCCACCGATTATCAAATGATCCAACGTACAAACCTGACCAAGTATGAGTACTAGATATTCGACTTACCATCAAAATACATCGAGGACTATGCGATTAACGGATATTCTACGAGTCTTATCGAATGATCGGATCATCGATCAATGTTCGGTGGTTACTTTACATTACAGATATTGCAGACATTCCAAAAAATAAGAGTTCAAACTTAAAAATATTTTCATTCATTGTCAACAAAGAGTTACAAAATTGGATCAAAGTCTGACTACAAGTATTATACTACAAAAAAAAGAGGCAAAATACACTGACTAAGCTTTGTCATCGTTCTTATTTCTTTGTTCGGGGGTAGCACCGTCGACTTGAATGATTTCAGGCCCGATCGGTGCTTCATCTTGAGTCGGAGCAGCTTCTTCTTCAGTAACCCCATCTTCCGATCATGGAGGGACGATGCTGCTCAAGTCAAGGGTCCGATATAATTTTTCGACCGCATCTCGGCCGTCTTCATACTCGATGCGATATGAGGCGAAGCCACTTTTGAGGATCTCTTCTTTGAATTTTTTCGAACCTCGAAAATCCTCGACTGCCCGACTCAATGCCTCTCTTGCCGACTCCGCTTTCGCCTTTGCCAAGTCAGCATCGACTTGAGCGGAGGATAATTCTTCTTCGACCAGTGCCAACCTTTCCAGACTGGCCCGATGATGTTCATGTTCGACTTCGAGTTCCTCGATGCATCTGTCTCGCTCCCGTCGAAGCCGATGGATAGAGTGCTTCTTGCTCTTGACTTGCGACTCAAGAGCCGAAATAGCCTCATGAGTCGACTTAAGTTCGACCCCCGAGGGTACCAAGTCATCAGTTAGTCGGAAAACCTCCTTCTAAAGTTTGGCTTCCCGCTCCGCTGCCGACTTAAGTTGTTCGAGTGTGCCGCTTTCTCAGCATCGGTGGCTGCCACCTTATTCTTCCATGCACTACGGATGTCACTGAACTTCATGTAGCTGGCCTCTAGGTCGGACATGTCGTGGATCAACTGCAGACAGAAGATAAGTCAAGTTAAAAAAAAGAAGAAGAAGAGTCTATCAAAGAAACTTACCCCAATGATCGTTGGATAAAAGGATAAAAATATTTTGACCATCGATCGTTTCCTCTGACACTTCTGATTAGCCAGAAGCAGAGTAGCTTGGCACAATTGCTTTGTCAGAATAGAATTGATCAGGGCCGATTCATCGACAGGCACTTGAAGGTCGAAGTGAACCGTATGGCCCTCCGATGCAACTTCTTCCATCGATGTCATCGAAGCTTTCCCCCAATATGTTTTCAGTGGTCCCATGTTTGAAAGCGAGGGAAAGCTTGAGCTTGACTGCGCCCCAACTGAAGGAGCAACTGACGCAGCTGTAGATTGTTCGGGCTCTCCTACCTCAGCCCGAACCTCCTCAGGTGGTGGGACTATCGATGCTATTTTGGTAGTTCCCCTTGCCGCCCTTTCCTCGAACGATGCAGTAGGGAGCACTGTTGGAGCCGATAGTGCCAGGACTGGCTCGAAAATCGATACCCATGGAGCATCGGGTTCCACAGCCGACGTTGAAACACCAACTGGAGCTGGTGTTTGATGCCTCTTCAACGGTCGCGAAGGCCCGGCCTCAGACGCTGCCCTCTTCTTGACAGCATGCTGACGAATATCGGTATTCGACACTCGCACCCTCTGCTGTATGGCTGCAATTACAATGGAAGTCAGTACAATTTAGCAAGTAAACAAAAGTCAGAAATGACCGACCAACTATACTACACCTAGATGAGGGACCGAACTAAGGCCGGCATCATAAAGGGCCTGTTTGGTTACAAGCTCTTTCTGTTTTGAGACCGCTATGTCTTTCAGCCGGTGAAAGTCCTCCTGGTCTTCGACTTCTACCCGGCTATTGTCGTTGGGACTGGTTCGTGGATCGCCCCAACGAGAAGAAAAATCTCAAAGAAGGAAAGAAGAAGCAAAGAAGAACTGGTTCTTCCATCCATGAATAGATGATGGAAGATCGGTAATAAAGGATAAACCTTTTCGGAGGTTGAAGAACCACCACCCTCGGGCCTTCGGATGAGGTCGGAGGATAAAGAAGGCTCGAAAGAGAGAAGGATGAGGCATGATCGGCAACATCCGACACAACAAAGCAAAACTAATTATCAGCCGGACCGAGTTCGATGCTAGCTGAGCCGGGCAAAATCTGAAATAATCCAAAATATTTTGGACAAATTCTGAGATCGAAAATCAAAGATCCGTCCGAAGATCTTCGACATAGAAGGCCACTTGGTCTAAAAGAGGGTTACTCACCCGACCATCGATTTCAGAGGTGAAAAATTGAAACTACTTCGGGATACAGAACTGTTCCTGGAGCTGCTCAACGTTCGATCCCGAAAGTGAAGAGACCTTTACCTTTGGACTCGATTGGGATTCGTTAGTCAGATTCTCCGACCGATCATCCCGAGAAGGAGAAGTCCTAGCCATAAGAGCGACTCTAAAGAAAATGAGGATTCTAGAGTAAAGAACTCAAAAAGAAAAACGAACTTGACCTAAAAGTTGGGAGCGATAATCTCGAACGTTGGGGCAACAATCTAGCAGAGTCCCTGCAGTAAAGATAGTGAAAAGTAAAAATTTGGCTGAGAGCGATCCTATATATAGAATTTCTCAATGATTGAGATGAAGGTGGTCAAATCGAAGATCTACCAGATGGCGACAAATGGCAACATCTGGACCGACCATTGATCGGATGGTTCGATGCACCTGTCCCAGATCAAGCCATGTCACCTCTATCCATATGAACAACTCTGACCCAATAACATTCAGATACATGGCACAAATCTACTAGTTAAAATCATATCGTCCGACGCCGAATCGACTTTCCAAAATGATGCTTGAAACTGACAACTGATATCGAATTGATCGGTCAGTGTGACAGACGATTGTACCTGCCAACATAATAAAATAGCTGATCACCCATATCTCGAAGAAAATGATATCAAAATCGAGACTCGATGTGACAGAACTCTCTTCATCCAACATGATAAACCACGTGGTAATTCACACGTCAGCTCACCTTGGACTTGAGAGTGGGGGGCAACTGTTGGGGTAAATCGACCGACCCCCAACTTTGGGCACTACGACTTCGATTATGCATCGACCTAACAGATAGTTCTGATTCTTCATCGACTAATCGAGCTAATTGCGCCGACCTACTATCGGCTAATCAAATAAAATCGGTTGATCGATTAGTATTTGATTACTATCGATCAACAGTGGACGATTTAGACCGTCAGCATGCGTCGGCATGATAGAACTAATAGCCGACGG
This sequence comes from Elaeis guineensis, assembly GCF_000442705.2. NCBI lineage: Eukaryota > Viridiplantae > Streptophyta > Magnoliopsida > Arecales > Arecaceae > Elaeis > Elaeis guineensis. The sequence continues at coordinate 23,217,471 of NC_026000.2, forward strand.
TTGCTCATAAATTCTGCTGATATAAAGTCGGTTATACCGATGTACGGTCGGCAATTTGCTCAACATACCATAACCGTCACAAACGGTTATCGACTACGTATCGCGGCTATTAAGGGAAAGTAACGCCCCACTAGTTTTATATTTATGGTCCGACAATTTAGCGCCATAAAAAGCGAGACCACATGCTCGACGGTTACACCAGAATTATCTATAAAAAGGAGAGGTAAGTGAACAGTAGGGGTAAGCCAACTTTGGGCCAAAGCTCTGCTACTTCATACAATCAAAATTATTGTTCACCAACTCCTTTGACTTAAGCATCGGAGGGTCTCTCGAACACCAATTCGATCTGTATAGATGCTATCTTGCAGGTGTTCGATACCGACGATGGACGACGGAGAGTTGGCCGCAACATAATATAATCCAAATTTTGTCTTGAGATAGAAATTATGGAGTTGGGATGGGTTTTGATGAGTTAGCAAGGCTACACTTTTGTGCCTTCCTTCTTCCAATCTTTTGGTATGCACTGCCCCCTAATTATAGATAAGATCTACTAGATGAAAAACTTAATTCTGCACTATTACTAAGTCGTCAAACTTGTCGGCCTCAAAGATTCGTGGAATTTCTATTTTTGAATTGCATTGGGGGGGAATTTCTCTATTCAATCCTTTTTCTCCTTTTTGTTGCTGGATATCTTAATAGTACACATTTATTTTTTTATCTTTCAAGTGCCTAGTAAGTTAAGTCAAAAAAGATC
>NC_026000.2:23218324-23247878 GCF_000442705.2 Elaeis guineensis
AATTCGATGATTCCATCGTACATGGTTGAGTTGTAAAAATTTTTGGATAGATATTCTATATGGAACGAAATTCTTTTGGATCAAGTTAGCGCGAGGTAATTTAGATTTCAGAATATGAATTGGGTATGGATTAGCTCTTAACGGATAGGAGGAATAACGAAGAAGAGTAAACTCAGGAGTGAGAGCATAAGCATGTTGGCTTCCTCCTCGGTCCGTTGGATCACACCCCCGCACAGCCCGCCAAGTGCTCGAAACTCCGTGCACAGCTCTCAAAGCGCAGCACCGAATGGCAAAGCGATGGATTCGCGCGAAACATACAACCCGGCCCACCCCCTCGCCCGCAATCCAATCTTCCACGCACGTGGCCTCATCCGCCCGTCACGACGGGCAGCATCTCTTGACCATTGACTGCTATGAAACGAAGGGAGACCTTGACCCACCGAGGACTTTCGCTCGACCTTATCCTCCCCCGGCCAGGCCCTACCAAGGTATAGAATATATTACCTACTCCAAAGCTTATCCAGATCGACTCTGGAAGCCAACGTTTTGGGAGCCATCACGGTGGTCCTCGTGGGGAGAAAAACACAAAAGAAAATGATATATTACTACCACTCTATTTCTCTATCGTCCACTCGCTCTTTTTTTAAATTACCCTGGCATCCAAGTGATCGGAGACAGCAAACAGATAAGGAATATCTAGATGTTCAAATGTAATCCTAAGCAACAATGGGACTAGCCATATGTGCGTGTCAAGCCTTTTAAAATAATTTATTGACAAGCAAGATATATAATACGGATTTTAATAATTAGTTTTTTGTTTGTTAACTGGTGGTCGGCCTCAGCCAGTTTCTCATGTTGCAGCCTGCTCCCTATCCATTGCATTCCAGAGGGTCAACGATGCTTTCTAATCTGGGGGCGCGAGGTATCATACGCACGTGTCAAATAACAAAAGTTAGCGCTCGGTTGGTTCGGACTTCTCCAACTAAGGTTGTTTGCTTTTTATACATGTATCTACAACCAGTTACTATTTTTCCTCCAAAGAAAGGAACACAATGACATATCATCCCTATTTCATAAAAGGGGAGAAGCGGTATAAAAATCTAACCAAACGTTTTATGCATAGTCAATCGAAAATGTATAAGATATTGCAAATGCAGGATCCTTTTTTTTGCTTAAAAAAAAAAAAAAAAAAAGTTAGAGGGGGGCGACCCGGTGCATCTACCTCTCCTGGGCATGATCATAGAGCCCCAACCCCTACTGAAAAATGTTCGATTTGGACATTCAACAGTCATTCGCACCTGGGCATTTAATCAGAGCCTAGTATCCGCTGTGACTCAAATCCGGATCATGCCATTGGAAACAAAGGCCCGTTCCATTGGGATGCCACCTCAATGGCAAGCAAGATCCTTTATGGTATATCTTTTGTAAAGATAGTAAAATATGATTCGATACGTCAATTTGATATATGTTCAACTTGCTATAAGCATGTTTGGATTTGGGCTAAATAGATTCGGATCATAGATATCAATTTATTTAATCTGTTTAATATTTGGATCGGATTTAAATTTTAGTCCTATGACTTGTTTAACCCATTTATTTACTTATTTAAGTCTTTAATCTATATAATGAATCCTGTGCTGGACCCAACTTTTCGTACGAATTCTGAACTTATAATATTTAAAAATGAAGGCAGTTGGGCTCTTAGGGGGTTCTTGGATCTCTCCTCCTAAGTCATCTTTGGCTTCAAGGGTTAGGATTCAGAATATTGCCATCCAACTCTGCCTAGCTCCTTGTTTCTCTATGACCCTAACTGCAGCTTCCGATCGTCCTTTCTATAAGGCTTTAAGGGAGAAGAAGAAGATCTCCTCCTTGATCTCTAGTTTCATGCCCTCAAATCGAAAATATGTGGAGGAGATTTGTTCGATGGTAGCTAGATTCATCACCATCATCGGTGGTGGCTGCAGAACATTGGTTCGGTCCTTCTGTCTTTTATTTTTATTTTTGCTTCCATTTTCAACTCTTTTAGCGGTTAGGGTTAGGGTTTCTCAGAGAGTGGAGCACTGTCCTCATGGTTTTGTAGCTCGAAACATCTCTTTCTTTGAGGCTTTGATCAAGAAAAAAAAAGCTCCTCCTTGATCTCTAATTTCTTGCCTCAAATTGAGGTTTTGTGGAGAATGGAGATAGGTCCACCTTGACTATTTAAATGGTTAAGGTTAGGGTTTCCTGGAGAAGAGGAAAAGCATTGTCTCCATGATCACTCCGTAGGTGTGACCGTCTTTTTTTTGAGGCTCTGACCAAGAGGAGGAAGAGCCATTTCTCAATCTTCAATCTTCTGTGGACAATTAGTGTTGCCTCTTCCTCCCTTTCTTCTCATCTCTTTCTCCTCATGTGGTTCCATCCTCAAACATTGTCCCCTCTCTCTCTCTCACCCTAGTCCATCCCCTACAAACCCTGCCCTCTTCTCTGTGGTTTTGTCCTTTGCCAACCCTGTTCCCTCTATCCTCTATGACTCTATACTCTATGACTTTATCTAGTTGTCATTTAGATAGATGGGACTTGAGAGGCTTTACATGGTCGTGGCTTCACCAGATTCTACTTGAGAAGCTACTTTAGGTTTGTATAAAGCGGCTGGGATGATTTTTAGACACGAGTTTGTTGCAATATGAAGCGTACTCTCAAATGATCCTGACGGCAACAAATCTTGGATGGTTAAATTCCATCTACAGACAACCAATTGCAGTATTTTGATTTAATTGCAAATCTAAGCCTCCTATTCATCTTTTTTCGATCATTTCTCCAAATATTTGCTGGTTCTGTTTACTAGTTTCTATAATGTTTCTTCAAAAATTTGCAGGTTGGATGGAAAACATATAGCAAAATTTGTAAGTTGCAACTTTTTTTTTAATGTGTTGTTATTTGCAACAGCATTATTGTCTTCCTCTTTCTCATATCTTTTATTTCAGGCTCATTGAGTTTTAGTTTATCAGTCACTTGTGGCTATTTGAAGATAACTATTTGTTGTATTGCTTGATGTAAAATTATAAATTTTAGAAGTTGCCAATAATGCTGCTATTTAGTTTGCAAAGTGTTAAGTACTTATAAATGTTAAACATGCTACACGTTATTTCTATTCGACCTTTATTAAAGAGGTTAAACAAATCAGATCAGATAATATATTTATTAAGTATGATAAATTTATGTTTTAAATCCTAACATATTTAATAAACATATTAGGTTCAGATTTGGGATATGACCCGACTCATATTTGACTCAACCTATATCCGACCCGACCTGACATGATTGCCACCTCTGATCTTTTGCAATATAGAGAGCCATGCATGCCTGAAATCCAATCATACCGTCTATCTCACAAATGGAGGGCTCTCGCATAATCTTCTTACCTAGCATGTTTGACAACTCCTATATATTTGGCATCCCAACATGGTGATCTTAGATTTCAAAGTAAGCAAGAGCCTTACATTTATGAGATGGATGATATGGCAGTGATTCATGACTGCAAAGGTTGAAACACTATGTGACATTGTTATTTTAAGATTTTTTTTTTGTGTATCTATATCCTTCTAAATATACAAAATTATATGAATATTCTCACAAAGTTGCTATTTGTATATATATCTTTATAAAATACTTATTTTACATATATATTCTTTTTTTTCTTTTATTTTATATGGACCAATGCCATTTAACATTGTTAAGAAAAGAGCAACTTAAAATCAAAATAGTCGGAATACCCTTAATTGTAGACAAAAAAAAATTTATAAGTATATTTATGTAAATATCGACTTTGCAAGGGTGCTCATGCAAATTCATATATTTGGGAAGGTATGCATTCAAAAAATATATTAAAAAATGATCAAAACTAAACCAAAACTTGCCAAGTCTTTTATGACTTGGTTGAATTAACAAATCAAAAAAAAAAACATGCCATATGATTCTATATTTGGCATCAATTCTTATGGAATAAATTCTGATGCATTATGAAATTCTTGCCTCAATGAACAAACGACAATTCATCATTTATAAATCTCTAAAAATATTTTACTAACTAAACATCTATAATTAATTTAAATTCAATATGCTTAATCTAAACTTACAAAAATAATAAAGATGATATAAATGTCATAAATTCAATAATAAAAGTTACATCAAAATCAAATGAGAGAATAGAATTAACAAAATAGTCAACTAATATTCCAACTTGATCGAGTTAAAATCTTAAATAAAAAAAAATTAGTCATGTGACTTAGTTATTTTTTCTTTTCTTTTGACTTATGACTATTCAACCAAGCCATGAAAAACTTAGCAAGTCTCAGTAAAATATGGACCAGTTTTTAATATTTTGTGAGTACATACCCTTTTAAATATGTAAAATTATATGAATGTCTTTGCAGAGTTGCTACTTGTATATATATACCCCAATAATTTTTTTTTGTATATCTATTTATTAAAAATATTTTAGTTATTTTAATTTAAACTGCTCATTTCTTAACAATATTAGGTGGTATAAGTATACATATAGAAAATAAAGAAAAAAACTAGCATACATGTAGAACAAGTGTTTTGCAGGAGCATATATGTAAATAGTAATTTTTTGAAAGTATTCATATAATTTTGTATATTGAGGAGAATATACATGTAAATAACTTTATTTTCACTTGGCCCCCTGCTCATAAACAGTTTCTAATTGTTTTCTGAACCTTTCCTCAATCTCTTGCATCATAATAACCACATATTATCATCATTACGGGGGACAACATTACAGCTACGTGACCACATCACAACCACCTCCAATTCCCATCTCGGAAAACTTGCTTGCAAATGGTACATTTCTAATGGTGATAATGAACTTGCCGAACCCTTGAAATATTTTCATACTTGCTGGCAAATGGCACGTTTCCAGTGGTAATATAATAAACTTACCGAACCCGAACATATTTTCATCTTTTCTCGTGGCTTTTGGGCATGACATTTTTTAATGACAATGATGTTGGTTCTGATGTTCCAACGGCTTTGGACACCACCCAACAGCCCAGTGGGCGTCAATTTCTTTTCTGCCCCAGCTTCACGTTATTTGACTTCAAGGATGAAGGCCACTAGTTCAAGTGCCCCAGCTTCACGTTATTTGACTTCAAGGATCAAGGCCATACGTTCAAGTGTTGCGAGACCCCACGTCTCTTCCCCTTTCTTGCTGATCCTGTTGATAATTCTGCCACCTAAACCAGCCGCCAAGGAAAAGTTTGCGAGACACACGTCTCTCCCACGCTATTTGACAAGCATTGACAACCACAGCATGCTTTTCAGATTCGGATTGTATCTTTTGCGTGAGAAAATGTTTTTTTTTTTTTTTATTTTTGGTGCATGATACGTACTCATGTGGCATAAAAAAAAAAAAAAAACATCATCAGTCCGGCATTAATTAGATTCAAAGAAAAATCTAATTTATATAGAAAAGAACCGTTCTTTCCATGTGAAATCTTTTTTGAAAGATAAAATTGTGCGATTCAAAAAATAATCCATATAACCTCCAAATTATGGATTTAAGATAAAATGAATAATACTTTATGTATCAAACCATAAATCCTTGATTGCATAATACATACCATTATATCGTGTGATATGGACAGATATAAAAAAAAAGTTTGATCTAATGATTGGTGTCATAAATAATACAATCTGTGCCCACAATTTTCTCGCCTCCTTATGCTGTTTCTCTTTCCTTTTTACAGGCTTTCATATAATGTATATTTAGAGCGAGAGCCATCTTTGAGCCTCTAGATAGAAAATCATACTGTGAACCACCTAATTCTGCATAATCTTCCGTTTGTTCTTTCCTCTTCACTAACATGTGTTAAATGTTTATACATACATACAAACTCCAGTGTGTGTATTTTTATATCCCTCTCCATAAATACTAAACTAGGGCTTAGCTGGGTCATCACATCTCTTTGTTTAGCAGCCAAAAATTCTAGATTTAATTTTTAGATGGTGCATTCAAATATTTGAATCTGAATAATTATAGTATTCTCTCTCTTTCAATAGAAAATCATAAGTATATGAATGGTCTACACAAGGATGCCGCATGTCGGAGGAATCTTAGGTACCATATTACCTGCAATCAATGACGGATTCAGAAAGTTTATTTTACGAGGTCAATATAATAAAAAAATTGAAGAACCATAGAAGAAGAAAGAAGAAAAAAATAATAAAATATTATATAAAAAATAATAAATTTTAAAAATAATAATATATAATATTTTAAATATTTTTTATAATAAAATATTATAAACAAGTATCATGTGCATCATCTATCGCACAATGGACGGCTGTATGCGGCCATGCGCTGCGTGCATCACAATACGCGATCCCATGAGGCCTTGCAATGTCCTGTGCGGCTATCCATTGTGCGATGGACGGTGCATGCTGTGCATCGTATCAAGCAGTGCTGATCCGCACTTTTAAATATAAGAGATGAATAGATGAAATTGGGATGGAGTATTAAAAGATAAATAAAAAAATAATTAATAAAAAAAGAAAAAGAAAAAGAGAGGGAGATATATTAGAGAGAGAGAGAGGTAGAAAACATGAGTTATTAAAGAAAGAGAATGCATGTCATAATTACTTTTTTGATATGATTTTTTTTATTTTTTATTTTTTTAAAATTTTACATGAAATATATGATCGATTTATAAAATTAATAGAATCAATTTTAATTTTTTTTATTAATATATATAATATTTTTTTTATTTTTTATAAGATCAATTGATCCCATATTTAACTACTTGCATCCGCCAATGTCTACATCCCACCTTTTTCTTTGTGTAAAGTGGTTGTTCCGGAACTTGAATCTTTGCCATCGCATTTGATAGTCCAAGCCTTTCACCCTTACACCAAATAGTAGCTCCTATATCTAGCTAACAACTTGTTTGGATTCCTAAATTATTCATCAGCAGACTACCTATTTGCTGTTTGCAAAAGAAAATTTTTATTTGAAAAGAGGTAGGATAAGTTCCTGTCTCATACTGTTTCTATCGAATTAGATGAAAATATGAATCATATATTTATTTAGATAAAACGGATACACTTAACCATCACTAATAAAGATGACCAGCACGTTGGCCCCACAACAGTAGTGCTATCAAATCAGTAGAATTTCAGGAGTGCAAGATGACTTTGATCAGGTGTGTAACGCATAGAACATTGACAAGGTGGATCTAACGAAAATTTAGGGAAATTAAAGCCACGTGGGAGGAGGTCGACCGTTGGGTCCCTGTCATCAGACCAATCCGGAAAAGATTTCGTGCTGACCTTTCCAAAGCCGTTGTTTCGCTGGGGCTCGGCACCTAAGTTTAGACCGAGGTCAAGGACCCATTTTCTCTGGACGCCCTTCTATTTTGGGACCGCCGACTAGTAATATTACAATGGATCATGTTGTAGATCGGGCACGTGGCCGAAAAATCGAGAATAGGGGCCCACGAGAGAGACCGTGGACCATTTCCATTGGATTCTCTTTCAAAGCACGGGGAAAGTTGGTCCACCGTTTACGGATAATAATTAGTCCAGTTACAATGTTTCAATTAAGATCACAAGACTTACCAAATATCATCTATTTTAAATTTAATGCTGATCGACACTTAAATAGTACATAGAAGTCAAGATTGGTGCCCCCAAAACTTTTGTTTATAGAAGGGTACAGCACCAGGGCATGTAAGATCTTAACATTGGCTTGTATTAATTTTTCATAATTATTTAAGAGAATTGATGCTCGATAAGCAAAAGTCGTAACTCTATGTGGAATGAAAGTATGCTATATTCAATTTTTTTTCAAAAAAAATTAGACAAAATATAATTATTTTCATTCAACAAATGAAATATAGAAGAATCAATAATAAGATAAAAAAGTATATAAAAAGATCTATCACAAAAATATGGGAAGATATAAAAAATTATGGTGAAGGAAGAAACATATTGTAATTTTCTTGAAACTCTGTCTCAGGTAGGAAAAGTCCACTCCTTTATAAAAATGCATTTTCTAAAATTTCTATGTAGTTCTCCTCAATATATTTGGAGACCCTCCTCTTTTTTCTGAACCAAATTAACTAACAAATTATGGAATGAAAATTAATCTTTTCTAATATTATTTTCTATCTGTAACTATCATAGATTTTTTGACTTTGCTTTACATAATGCTTAACCGATAAACCCCTCCTCCCCTATCCCCCTAAAAAAAAAAAAAAAGGCATAAATCAAATTTGTCATAGGTATTTTCTTCTTCGAGTTCACAAAAAGCATAAATATCGAGTCCACAATCACACTGATCTCGGGTGCTACTTTTGGCATTGGGGCGGGGGAAGGATTCAAATGTAAGACTTGCATGTTGACCAGATTAGATTGGGGTTTAAACATGCAATAGTATAATTCAAATGTGGCAATTATATGTTGACTACACTAACAATATTTGAGATCGATAAACCCCTCCTCCCCTATCCCCCTAAAAAAAAAAAAAAGGCATAAATCAAATTTGTCATCGGTATTTTCTTCTTCGAGTTCACAAAAAGCATAAACATCGAGTCCACAATCACACCGGTCTCGGGTGCTACTTTTGGCATTGGGGTGGGGGAAGGATTCAAATGTAAGACTTGCATGTTGACCAGATTAGATTGGTGTTTAAACGTACAATAGTATAATTCAAATGTGACAACTGTATGTTGACTACACTAGCAATATTTGAGCAATTATCTTGATTAAAAATAACTACAATACTATTCTTTGAGAATGTGGACACTTGATTTGTTATCACCACAGCGACGTTGGAGCCAACAATTAATTTTCGGACACGACACAGGTCCAATGTGCCTCAAAATTTATATGTTTTATTTTTCCTGCATTTTAGTTGGAATTCCTATAGAACAAAAGGCAAAACTAATTGACCACCTATGAGTACCTATTGTAATTTTCTTGAAACTCTATCTCAGGTAGGAAAAGTCCACTCTTTTATAAAAATGCATTTTCTAAAATTTCTATGTAGTTCTCCTCAATATATTTGGAGACCCTCCTCTTTTTTCTGAACCAAATTAACTAACAAATTATGGAATGAAAATTAATCTTTTCTAATATTATTTTCTATCTGTAACTATCATAGATTTTTTGACTTTGCTTTACATAATGCTTAACCGATAAACCCCTCCTCCCCTATCCCCTTAAAAAAAAAAAAAAAAGGCATAAATCAAATTTGTCATAGGTATTTTCTTCTTCGAGTTCACAAAAAGCATAAACATCGAGTCCACAATCACACTGATCTCGGGTGCTACTTTTGGCATTGGGGCGGGGGAAGGATTCAAATGTAAGACTTGCATGTTGACCAGATTAGATTGGGGTTTAAACATGCAATAGTATAATTCAAATGTGGCAATTATATGTTGACTACACTAACAATATTTGAGATCGATAAACCCCTCCTCCCCTATCCCCCTAAAAAAAAAAAAAAGACATAAATCAAATTTGTCATCGGTATTTTCTTCTTCGAGTTCACAAAAAGCATAAACATCGAGTCCACAATCACGCCGGTCTCGGGTGCTACTTTTGGCATTGGGGTGGGGGAAGGATTCAAATATAAGACTTGCATGTTGACCAGATTAGATTGGTGTTTAAACGTACAATAGTATAATTCAAATGTGACAACTGTATGTTGACTACACTAGCAATATTTGAGCAGTTATCTTGATTAAAAATAACTACAATACTATTCTTTGAGAATGTGGACACTTGATTTGTCATCACCGCAGCGACGTTGGAGCCAACAATTAATTTTCGGACACGACACAGGTCCAATGTGCCTCAAAATTTATATGTTTTATTTTTCCTGCATTTTAGTTGAAATTCCTATAGAACAAAAGGCAAAACTAATTGACCACCTATGAGTACCAAAAAGGCTCTATAGGATCAATTTTTCTCTCAATCTCTTGAGTTTTCATTTTCAAGCCACACCTAAATCCACTATTAAAGAACACGAGAACATTTAAAAAGTTTAGATACAGTCACATGGGGCTTAATGAGTTGATGGGTCAAATAAATTAAAAGGAGGCCAGAGAAGATTAGATGAGGGAGGAACTTGGCGGCTTGACTTGAATGCCCACCTAAAAGACGTCTTTTCCTTTTTTTTTTTTTTTTGGCCGACATCTTTTTTTTGGGTGGCCGACGTCCCTGGCGTGCGCCCTTTTCTCAATCCACCACTCCGACTTTCCTCCCAAGTGCCAACGACTCTAATTATAACCTTATAGCCCTATCTTTTTGGTAAATAACTTTATAGCACTTTCAGGGTGTTTCTTTCCTCCCCACAAGGCCATATGACGACAACGCTCTGACGTTTCCTGGATGATGCCTCCCTTGTCCTCCGAACTCCATCTCTTGCCCAACTTCCTCCACTAATATTCCAAAGAATCCTTCCCAATCCCAAAGAGTTATATATATACAACTCTAACCCAGCCCTCCCATCTCCCATTCTCAGTTGCCTCTCTAAAGCTTCAAAGCAACACATACCCAATTTGTCAACAGGCTTCATTCATCATGGACTCCTCGCTGAGCCTTGATCTCAAGGTCGGTTCTCTCCGGTTCCCCACCGAAGTTCCAGTGAGTACCAACGTCCCATATTTGCTATATTTAGACATCCAGTGGATATCATATTGATTAGTCTCTCCTTGTTGTATTGAGCAGAAAGTGTTACGCAATAGTCCCAAGCATGAGGAAGAGGGGCTTCTTATGAAAAGAGAGGTGAGTTTATTCATACTTACCAATCGAACCAAGCACGCTTTAACTTCAGATTTTTAATAGATGTATGTTTTGGGCCTCAGGTTGGTGTTCTTGAGGCAGAGCTCAATCGGGTTTCTGAGGAGAATAGAAGACTAAATGAGAAGATTGCCATCATTTATGAAGATTGTGCCAACCTGCAGAGCCAGATAAAAGATTTGATGACCACCGTGCGCTCAGATAGGGGGTCGGTCTCGCCGGAAAGGAAGAGGAAGAGTGAGAGCTCTGCCCTGAATGGCTACAGTGATGTGGCTAATGGAATGACCAATTGGATGGGACGTCAGATTGAAAGCAACTCAAGCGGAAATTCTTGCAAGCGAGCGAGAGAAGATTGTGATCTGAAGGTCTCTAGGCTCTGCGTTCGCACCGATCCATCGGATTCAAGCCTTGTAAGTTCCCTGCACTTCCACATATTTTCTTTAGTAAACATTTCTACTGCAATTCACAAATTACTCATTAGAATTCTATGCTTTTGTGTGACATATCTTTAGATTGTAAAAGATGGGTATCAATGGAGAAAATATGGTCAGAAGGTGACAAGAGACAATCCATGTCCAAGGGCCTACTTCAGATGCTCATTTGCTCCTGCTTGCCCTGTCAAGAAGAAGGTAAGCAAACATCAAACAGAACCATATTAATTTCTTGTTAAAAGTCTATTTAGATAGCCATATATATAAATCATAAGGAATGAATTAAACTGAATTCAATTCGATGATGGCCTCTTCCTCAGGTGCAAAGAAGTGTAGAGGATAGATCGATCCTGGTTGCAACTTATGAAGGCGAGCACAACCATGGTTACCCTTCTCAGCTTCCAGCACCCAATGGTTCCAGCCGTGGTGGCTCGGTCTCTCGCCATTCTTCCGGCCCGAGCAACGTAACACTTGATCTCACACGAGTGGGATCGCAGCAGGAGGTTGAGTCACCCGAGCTTCCGCGGAGTTTGGTGGAGCAAGTGGCGTTGTCATTGACGAAGGATCCAGGGTTTAAAGCCGCACTGGCCACCGCCGTTTCTGGGAACATTCTTTAGCTCTCTCCTGTACGTTGGGAATTAGGGATCAGCTGAAGTGATCCATTATTCTATTTTTCTGTGTCTTCAGATTTATTTTGGGCTGCTCATGCTCTTCAGGGTGATAAGATGATGTAGAGATGGATGACGCATTTGTGAATAGAATTTTCTTAGCAAGAGATTCAGAAATTTTATTTAAATTGGGGAAAAGAAACACCTTATTGGGTGCATGCCCGTGGTTCCTATTTTAGCAAGCAAGATCCAAATGAATAATGGAAATAAAATTGATATAAAGAATTTATATTCAATTGGATGATTCCAAAACGGTAAAGTTTCTTCCATTGCATACTTAGTGTTTAACTTGTTCTACTATAACATAGGAAAGATTTAAGTATCGGTGCAATGTAGAGTTTTATTTGTTTGTATTAGCAAAAATATTGAAAAAATTAAATATGATTTGTGTCAAGTTTGATATACAATGTTCACTATCTTTCTCTACCAAGATAAGCTTTCAAGATCTCATAATTAATTAATATGACTCACTTAAAAAATAATTAATTAACATTAGATCGGAACTTAGGTTTACTAGAAATCACATGCTCAAATAATTTTCATGTTAGTTATTTATTTAATTTTCTTTACTACTATCTAGTGTTTCATGGCAAGAGGGATATATAAATCTAGGTTGTTTTTTGCCAACAATTAATTATTGAGTTTGGATACTCTGCGGTGCATGTTTTATATCATTGAGGATTGTACAGCTATGGATAGTCACCACGTAATCCATATTAGAAGTGGATGATTGTTGTTCATCTTGAAAATAAAAAAAAGGGGATACCGGATGTCAAAGATGATGCATTATTGTGAGGATGAGCGACAGCCATATGTCTCATCTTGGACAATGCCGGTGAGTAAAAATGCCAACAGACAAGTTATTCATTATGATAGTTTGGGAGCTATGTCATGGTTTCTATAATCACATTCTTAGGTTGTGTTTGGTGCATTGCCAAGCAATCTTGAAAGATAATATGGATTGTCTTTAGGATGGATTGTCACTATTAAATTGTTAGTAATATCGATTACTATGTTTGATACATATAAGTAATGTTACAGTAAAATTACTAAAAATCTTGATTGATATGTTTGGTGCGACAATCAGATTATTGGTAATGTGAAATCAAATTCTCAAAATATCCTCAATAATTTTGCCTTGATGCTCTTCTTTTTCTTTAGTAAGAAGTAATAAGAGTAATGTGGGTATGGTGGTAGTGTGGAGAAGTAACGAGCCGAGAGATGTGGGGAACCATGAGTATTAGGAGAGTTGAGAGGGGGCAGGTGCGTGTGGAGCCGTGGGGGTGGTGGGGACGAGCATGGAGGAGTCATAGGAGGTGATGGGGAAAAAGAGCGAAGGAGCCACGGGCAAGCAAAGAAAGATAGAGAAACTACGGGCCGGGGGCGCATACGGAAGGGGGTAAGGGGAGGGGCGAGGGTTGGCAATGGGTTTTGTATGATTGTTTTGAGGGATAATTTTGTTCATAATTTTTATTACAATTTTACTAAAGAAGTGGTAATCTGTATAGCCATCCCTCTCTAAAGCAATCCAGATTGTCTCTCATGAGACAACCTGGACTGTCAAGATAATTTGGATTGCCATTCAACAAACATACCAAACACAGTAATCCAGATTATCATATTAAACTGTCAGCAATCTGGATAGATTGCCAACTACTAAATACAACCTTAGAAGTTTTCATGATTTTAAAAAATTAACCTTTTTTTTTCATGGTAGAAAATTTTCAACTCTAATCAGTTAAATTTGATACTTTCGAGAACTCGCTTAATGCTCCTATAAATTTCCTTGTACACAAAGATAGGAGCGTTACTTTCACATGATTATCCCTTCAAAATTGTGTATTGACCCGTTTCTTCTTTCCCAGATTTGACAGTCTCTTTATACTTGTTCACGTATCTATAGCGTGGGTATGTTGGAAAGAAAAGAATGCTAGTCTTCCTCAACAAGCATCCTTCAATTACATCCACAGCTTTGAAGGGGTTCAGACTCTTCAACGATTGATCTTTTCTTTACAGCCAAAATCTTCTTTTTGAATCTAGAAAATTTTGGCAAAATCAAGAATCTCTCTTGCTAGTTGCACGATGATTAGAAGTTTTATCTCCACTTTCTTCTCCATGCACTATTGCTGAATCCTAGGTTGAAAGGTACCATCCTGATGAACATCCTTATCATTCCTTTTAAGCTCTTAGTCTCAGCTCTTCTTATGGAATTACCAACAATATCCCTACCTCTGTGCCTTTCTCGAATAGAGCATTGTTTCACTGTTATTTTGGTTGGTTTTTGTTGGTGGGCCATAATTTAACTCAAAATAGCACTCTTTTTTTTTTTTGGGATCAAAATGGAGGCTGGAAAAGCAGCCACCTACATTTTTTTATTATAGATTCAGCAACATTTACAGAAAAGAAAGTTTGGCTTATATGCCCTTGTAGCAGCTTAAAGGAAACAAAATTAGAGGCATATAGAGAGACCATTCATAAACATCAACCGGAGCTGTGACCCAAGGTAGTGTGATAGAACCCCTTTCTAACTTGCAGTAATCACCTATAACATCCAGAGCCATAAGGCCAGCACTGTAGAAAACCTACAAGAGATGAACAACTTGACGTGCAAACTTTGAACTTCCAGAAAAGATTCATAATGCCAGAACCGTAATGGTTTATGCTATACATGAACAACCTGATGCGAAAACCTTGAACTTCCGGGATAGACTCATATATGTATATATTTAGTGACTTCACATACCAGTCAACAAACCCTGCAACCTTAATTCTTATATTTTTGTGCCATGGCTTTTAATGCACTATGAGAAGCTTGGAATACAAAGAATGGATCAGGACAGGAACAACTGCAAACCTTCTTTAGCAACCGATGAAGCTAATTGTCTGTTTAGAAAAATGTGTTTCTTTCTTTCTTTCCAGCAAGACCAAGAAATTGCACCAATAAGCATTAATACCACAGTCTAAATAGCTTTGGAAAAATTGCTCCTCCACTCCAAACACAGGCCTTCAAAGGAACCATGCAAGTGTAGAACACCAATCCATTGACATAAGGCTTTCCAAACGGTGGTGAAAAAACTACAATCCAAAATTGGTGGTCTACTGATTCAATAGAATTTCTCTACAGCACATAGACCCCCTAGTTTTTTGCCGAGTTTCCTTCCAATATTATCCCTTGTATTTAGCTTCTTCTTCCAACAAAGTCGTAGGAAACATTTAAACTTAAGTGGCACTGAAAGGTTCCAAAGAGATGCGGCAAACCTACACTTCACCCCTCTTGAATTGATGAACTGATACATAGACGCTGGGGTCATATTTAACTCAAAACAGTTCATCTCGATGGAGCCAAACACAGATTGTCTATTCTCCATTCTATTTCCTAAATAAAATTTTCGGATGGTATTCGCCTCCCTCTATGTCACCCAAAAAAAAAAAAAAAAGATAAACCCTGCATCCTTGACCAAACAAGACCTCACGATATTCCATACTCTCTAATAATATAGCCTCCGTCTCATTGATATTTTACCAAACTTCATTATAATTTTACCTTTTTGAAACAGGGGGATATCTACAGTAATATGTAATTTTTACTTCTAAATTGCCCTTGACAAGATTGGAATATGAAGTTCCCTAAGGCTCTTTTTGTGACCTTAGTCATCCACCATCACCTTGGGTAAAAGATTTTTGGCTTGAATATTATCTGGTGGTTGTTTGGGGCGAGCAAGTTACATTGTATTTAAGAATTGAGATAATCACTTTTCTTTTGATCCTAAAAACTTGTTATAAAATGCATCCAACTCTAAGCATCCCAAAATGATAAATATATTGGCTTAAGTTTACGGGCCTTTTGATCCAAGCATTGGATTATATATCTTCATAATCTCCTCTTCACTAGAGTTGATGAGGGATATATATTATTGGGCAAATTTATAATGCTTATATTATGTACTTTTCATAGTATTCATGTCAAATTTGATAGTAAATTGCATAAATGAAGGATTTTAAAAAGACATGTGAATTATAAATTATGAGTGTGGCCTTTTGCAATATATAAATCCCTCAGATAAAGACATCCTATAGGCATTGCTGAAGTGGTGAAAGAGGCACTCATAGATGGGCTCGATGGTGCCGTAGTGGGAGAGCCGGGTGGAGCCAAGCAAGTGAGTGGGTGGTCAATAAATGGCATAAGTTTGAAATCTAGTTGCTCTTTACTGCCGATCTCTCTCTCTCTTGGATACTTTCTCTTACTTTTTTTTTTCTTTTATACTTATTTCATTTATAGTGATCTTTCCCACCATTTTACTCTAAAAAAATTCTATCCCTACATCTTATGCTTGAATTTAATCCAACCTTCGATTATTAGAAATTCTCTCTCTCTCTCTCTCTCTCTCTCTCTCTCTCTCTCACGTACACAAATTCATGGAAATATGTTGTTGCATGTGTATATATATAGCATTTACTAATTGCAACTTATTTTTTCGTGTGCGATATTTTTATTTTTCAGTGCCAAATTAAAATCTTTTAGGTCCTTGCCATTCTCATAGACCTCCCTTGTATGCTTGTATTGTATTATGACATAAGTTATAGGAATATTGAAGATTAACTGCAAAATTTTGAAAACTTGTTTCAAAAAGTTTGGACGAATCAATTTTATAAAAAAAAAAAATGCTGTCCAAGTTTTGAATGTAAGTTTCGTAAGTTTTTTTGAGTATTCGACCAAATGCATGAATAGACATAGCAGTATGGTAGGAATCAATAAATTTCTATCTAGTGGCATGATAATTATGGTGGGAGTGAAATGATGTACTTGGATAATTTATCTTACGGAAAGTAGAAATTTCAGTTTTTTTTTTTTTTGATTTGGGGGGGAGGGGGGTGGGGCGGGGCAAGGAGGGGGCGGCGTGCGCTAGTCTGAGAAGAAATCTTTTCCAAATCCAAGTGAAGACAGGATCAAAATTAAGTCTGCGTGTTATTATTCTCCACAACCTTTTTCTTCTATCCATTTTACTGAAAAAATGGAATCTGCTTGGAAATAAACTGCCAGGTGGTAACCCTCCTATTTTATGAAAAAAAAAAAAAAAACGTACCTTTGTTTTTCCGGCCCTTGGGTACTCAGAAATGCTCCATTTGTTCATTTGTCGGTGGATAGAAGTCACCTGGTTTCTTACCAAAAAAAAAAAGTCACCTGGTTCCAACCACATGCGTGGAACATGTTGAAGCGAGTCCAAACACGTGCGGGTTGGAAGTCTGATCCATCTCTCTCCATTTGTTCATATGTCGGTGGATAGAAGTCACCTGGTTTCTTACCAAAAATAAAAAGTCACCTGGTTCCAACCACATGCGTGGAACATGTCGGAGCGAGTCCAAACACGTACGGGTTGGAAGTCTTATCCATCTCTCTCCTCTTTTCAACGTCTTCACGTGCTTGGAAGACTTGTCCAAGATCCTCATGAACAGACTGAAACACCGACAGTTCTCTTTTCAAAACCTAACCGGAGGTACATATTCTTTATATCCATCAAAGATAGCTCGGACTTGCATTCTTGACCCGCGGTCTTAGACCTAGACCTGACTTTTGTGTAAGGTTGGATAAGAGGCATAACAAACTTCATTTCCAAATGGATGTATCACTTTCAGATTCCAGGGATGATTTTCTAGTCAGGTGGATGACTATCCTTTGGCTGGCTTGGACTTGACTCATCGATTCGAATGAAGTTTAGTTATTTATAAGGTGGATAAAATATGATCTGATCCATTAATCTAATCTATATTTGATCTATTATGAGTAGAGATTTGGATTTGGGCTAAATTATTCCGGTCACAAATAGGTCGATCTATTTAATTTGTTTAATATATGGATCGATTTTGAGTTTCAGACGTTTAAACCGTTTAACTTCTTTAATATTTAGGTTAAATTAAGTGAGTTAAGCTGTTTAATCTACTTAAGATCTGTTTAACTTATTTAAAATCTACTTAATTTGTTTTTATGTTGTTTAACCCAACCCGCTTAATCTGTTAATCCGTTAAAAACTTATTTAGCTTATCTAACCTATTTAATCTAATTTGACATGTTTATAAATGGATTATGTAGATCAAATTGGATTAATAAACAAGTTGGATTTAGATCTAAATTTTTGATTTGTTTAATTAATAGATTGGATTTGAGTTGATGAATTTTTGGTTTGAATCATATCCAACCCGATCTGTATCTAATTTGACCTAATTTGAAGGCCAACCCAAATTTGTTGGCACCAAGTTTTTATACTTGCTATTCAATAGAAGATATCATGCACGTGCATTGCCTATAGTCTATTCAATAGAAGATTGTGGACTTCTGTCTCTTCACTGCTCATAATATTTTTCAGAAAAAATTAATGAAAAATACCTAATTGAGTTTAAACTTAAAAGCAACTATCTATTTAAGTTTCAAGTAAAAAATTTTTTTTATTTGAAATATAATTTAAAAGCAACTATCTAAATAGAATAAAATGATCCCATTGCCCTTGCAGTTATAAAGCAACACCATACTATTATAAAGTAATACTATACTATTATAAAGTAATACTGTACTATAATAAAAATAGCACTATATAATTATAAAGTAAAACTACACTATTATATAATTATACTACGTTATTATAAAACAACACTGCATTGTTGTAAAGTAATACTATAATAAAAAAATATTACACTATGATAATGTAATACTACCTTATTGTAAAGAAATACCATACTAATATAATATAATAAAGTAATACTATATTATTATAAAAGAATACTATACTAATATAATGTAATACTATCTTATTGTAAAAGAATACTACACTAATATAATATAATAAAATAATACTATATTATTATAAAGAAATACTACATTAATATAATGTAATACTATTTTATTATAAAGAAATACTGTACTGTGATAATGTAATAGTGCAATATTTTAAAAAATATAAGGATATAAAGATATAAGGATAATTTTGGCTAAAAATGAATAGTTGCTTTTAAGTTATGTTTGGAATGGGTAGCTACTTTTACATAAAATTTATGTGGAGAGTTGTTGTTAAGTTGAAAGTAGAGCTGAGGATTTATCTCTAATTTTTTATATTTTTTATTCTTAATATTGATTATCTATGTAATTTAAAATTAATTTTTTTTTCATGATATATAGGCATGTTATCTTATCCTAACAACTATATACATCTGCCAATATAATAATTTATAAATAACTAATATACCCCAAAATAATTTTATCGCAAGAATGTATCTCAATCAAGTATATAGCCGTACATGATTTACATATCCGATTTAAATCAAATCATTTTCACCCACTTCCTCGAGACTCATTAATTTCAAGTACTCATATTGGTCATGGAACTAATTGATTCACATCTCATACAAACCCATCAGCACCCACCATCCTCTCCTATCGTGTTTTCTTTACACTGTCCTAGCTCTTCCTAGGAATCCCATGGCCATCATCATGCTTGTATCCTCTTCCATCCCCACCTCCTTGGATTCTTCATCTACGCCTTTATTTGGACTTGGCCAACCTCTCTGTCTGGAGCAGTCCAACAACCTGGCTCCAACTTGGCTTGGAATTTTCTTGGTCCACCACTTCCTGCTCGCTCTAGTCATCCACTACATGATGTTGGTAAAGCCTTGCTGCCACAGCCAGCACGAACACGGCCAAGAAAAATACATATTGTTGTAGGTGGTCATACAATCCCAGTTGATGTCCTCGAGATTTAGGAGCTTTCAGATTAATAAGAATACTGATGTAAAACTTGACCGTGGAGTTTATCAGAAAGTCGATCTCATCGGAAGATTAAGACCATCATTAAACCAATCTCATCGGAAAGCTGAAATTATCATAAAATCGATCTCATCGAAAGGTCGAAAGTTGATTTCTTAGAAAGCCATCTCTGGCACGTGACAATATCAGAGAGAATCATCTAAGAATTATATTGATCAAAGTTTACTTTTGGGTCATATCTGGTTCAACTCAGCTCAGCTAAGCACCGATCTAAACTAATCTGAATTGACTCCTAATGAAGCATTATGATCAATTCGACTATCTATGGACCTACCATTGGGACATCGGTCCCGAAACGATATGATCCCAAAATACAGATAATTATTTTATAGCTGTCTTCCAACTTGCTACAGCCATGATACAGCTCATCGCCATATGGGCAGTCGCCCTACGATCTTCATACAGCTGGATATTTTGTTATAATAAACTAATGGCTTAACAAACTCCTCTAACGGTATAATAAATTTTTCTAACGGCCTAACAAACTCTGTAATGACCTCACCAGCCCCTCTATAAATAGAGGGCCAGGGATCCTCTGGAGGTAAGTTCTGAGCCTAGAAAAACTAGATTGAGACTTCGTCAGTAGGAACTCTGTCAGTTCTTAAAAAGAGCTTTAGTTCTTACAAAGTCCAATTTCTCTAATTCTTGGCAAACTCTCCTGCTCTACTATATTTTTTTCACCACCTATTCTTAGGCTCAAAACTAACTTAAGCATCGGAGGGTCAAAAATTGGAGGATCTCCATTGATTTTTATCTTATTTTATAAGTTTCTTAAAAATGTTCCAGATCGGACTGCAACCGACCTTCAACTCAGCTTCATCCAATCTCCTCTATTTCAGATTTTGAGCCTTCATTACTACAGAATAGGCGTATGGTAGTGCTTACTACAGCAGCAGTTCAAAAATCGCTGTCATAGCAAGTATAGCAGTGGTTATTTATAACCGCTGCTATATGTTGGATATATGGCAGTGGTTATAAGTAATCGGTGCCATATACCTGATCTATGGCAGCAGTTAAACGTAACTGTGGCCATAGATTGAAGATATAGTAGCAGTTACAAATAGCCACTGCTATAAGTTTGACCTATAGTAACAGTTATGTGTAACCACTTCTATAGATTCGACATATGATAGCGGTTATAGTAACCGTTGCCATATCTCTGACCTATGGCAGTAGTTAAGTGTAACCACTACTATAAGTTAAACCTACGACAGTGGTTAATAATAATCGCTGTTATAACTGATTATAGCAGTGATTTCATGCAACCGCTGCTATATAGGCTGAATATAATTTTTTTTTATATTTTTCTTCAAATATGATATAATTTTAAAATTTAAAGTCTATTTTTACTATATATTATCTAAATAATTATCGTTAGAGTGTAGTCACAAAAGACCGCCTCGATCCAATAGCCCTACCTATGTTGATCAATAAAATTTGATTTCAACAATCATGAACGATCGCATGATGATCTGGTAGATAGAGATCACTGATAGATCTGAAAATTTACAAAGATGATCTCGATGATGTTTGTAGTATACTATCAAAATTTTACTTCAATCGGACTTCATTATCATAATCAATTTAGCATGAAATAATTTCGATTGTTAAATAAAAAATGAGAGATGGAAAGGCCAAACGGCATCCGATTATAAGATAATTTTTTAGATAAATAATTTTTGTTACTATTTTAATTATTTATGAGGTGATGATCATAAAATCCAAATCGTGCCTACATGAACCATCCACGTTAAGTAGATTTTAGAAAAGCACAAGCATAATTACTTAAGGACTTTAAGAATGTGTATCAAGAGACATAATTTTAGATCGTTCATATATGCACGATTTAAATTTTACGATCATCACCATACAAACTATTAAAATAGCAGTAAAAATTATTTATCTAAAAAATTATCTCATAATTAGACACCGTTTGACTTTTTGATCACTCATTTTTTATTTAACTGTTGAAATTATTTCGTGCTAAATTGACCATGATAATGATGTCCGATTGAAGTAAAATTTTGCTAGTATATTACAAACATCATCGAGATTATCGTTGTAAGTTTTTGGATCTATCGATGATCTCTATCAAATCATTATGCGATCATTCGTGGCCGTCGAAATCAAATTTTATTAATCGACATAGGTAGGGCTATCGAATCAAGACGATATTTTGCGACGACACTTTAACAATAATTACTTAGATAATGAATGGTGAAGATAGATTTTAAATTTTAAAATTACATCATATTTTAAAAAAAATATAAAATTTATATTCTACCTATTGTAGCGGTTATTCATAATTGCTGCCATATGTCTATTGTAGCAGTTATGCATACACTGCCATAGGTTATGTATGGCAGTAGTTATGCATAACCGCTGCAATAGTTGGTATATGGCAGCAGTTTTTAAAATCATTGTCATAGGTTAGGTCTCTTTTCCAGCTCCCGCCCCCATTTCTTCATTTCATACTGATGTTCTAGTTTTCCTCCTCTCTTTCTCTCTCCTCTTTACCCGAGCCCTACCCTCTCCACCGTTGGCTTACCCCACTGTCGCCCCCTCCCTCTAGCGTCGCCGCCGACTCCCTCTTCCCCGATCTCCCTCAGCCCTGCGCCCCGCCTCCCTCTTCCCCAGCCTCCCTCGGCCCTACCTCCCTCTTCCCCCAGCCCCACCTCCCTTGGCGCCAACCTTCCCCAGCCCCGCCTCCCTCGACCCCAGCCTCGCCTCCCTCTTCCCTTGGCCCCACCTCCCTTGACCTTGACCATCCCCGACCCTGCCTCCCTCTTCCTCAGCCTCGCCTCCCTCTTCCCTCGGCCTTGCCGTCGGCCCCCTTTGGCCCCGCACCCTACCTCCCTCGGCCCCGGTCACCTTTGGCCCTGCGTCGTGCCCTACCGTCGCCCCCCTTCCTCTAGCACCACTGCCGGTGACTCCCATAGCTCTATGTGACCCCCTTCCCCACAGCTGCAGGTATGACTTTTATTTTTTTTTTCATTTCATGTCATATTATTTTTATAATTATATTTATAATTATATAATAATAATATTTAATAATAATTATGTCATAATAATTATATCATAATAATTATATCATAATAATATTTAAAGAAAATCATCGTTAGCAGGTTCTGGGCCTTACTGGTGGCTGTGGGCTGTGCCGTCAGATCTGGATCGTGTCGACAGGTTTTGGATCATACTGGCAGGTTCTGGGCTGGGTCGGCAAGTTTTAGACTGTGTCAGCAGGTTTTGGGCCATGCCAGTGGGTTTTGGACCATATCGACGGATTCCAGGTCATCGGATTCTAGACCAGGTCGGTGGGTTCTGGGTTGGGCTAGTAGGTTTTGGGTTGTCCAATAGGTTCCAGGCCATCGAATTCTGGGCTGTGCCAGCGGGTTCTGGGCCATTGGGTTCTGGACCGTGCCACTTTATGAAAAATATTTTTTTTCTTTCTTTTTTTATAAAAAGACTGTGATGATTTCGGATAAAAAATGGTTAATTCTTAGCATGATTTTAGTGATATTTTTCTCTTATTTTTTCTCTTCTTCTATAAATATTTTAATAATTTCGAATAGCAATGTGATCTTGGATGGCCTGCGGCTATTTAGCGGGCAACCATCGTAGCCGATTTGATTTACTTGTAGTGGATACTAAAAGTAACCTTGTGATACATGATTAAATAGTGAATCTGAGCCTCCCTTTTATATATTATTTTTATAATTATATTTATAATTATGTCATAATAATATTTAAAAAAAACCATCGTTGGTGGGTTCTGGCCTTACCGACGGCTGTAGGCCGTGCCGACAGATTTTGGATCATGCTGGTGGGTTCTGAGCCATCAGATTCTAAGCCGGGCCGATGAATTTTGGACTGTGCCGGTGGGGTCTAGACCGTCGGGTTCTGGGCTATGCTAGTGGGATCTGGACTGTGTTGGTGGGTTCTAGGCCGTGCCACTTTATGAAAAGTATTTTCTTTTATAAAGAGGCTGTGATGATTTCGGATGAAAAATGGTTAATTCTTAGCATTATTTTAGTGATATTTTTTTCTTGTTTTTTTCTTCTTCTGCAAATATTTTAACAATTCTGAATGGCAAGGTGATCTTGAATGGCCTACGGCTATTTAGCAGGCAACCATTCGTAGCCGATTTGGTTTACTTGTAGCGGATACCGAAAGTAATGTTGTAATGCATGATTAAATAGTGAATCTGAGCCTCCTTTTACTTTAGAATTAATGTAATTCTTGTTGTAGAATTTATTGCATAAAATTTTTTAGGTTATTGTTTAGTCCCTATTGCTTTTGCTTGTTGCATTGCATAATGATAGACTCGTTAATTGATTAGTATACATAATCTACAGCATCCATACATTTACATATTTTTATACAGATAGAAAAATTATGTACAATGATCAATTGATTGTCCAATTTAGATAGTTTAGAAATTATAAATAATTTTATAGGTAATTATAGTAATCAAATGGTATGCTCAGGTTTCAAAAAAAAATTTCGAATAGTATTTCTCTATTATTCTCCCTACACGGGAGAACTAAAGAGAAATATTGTTGAAATTTCTTTCGATCCGTGTTACATATCGTTTGATTACTATAATGAACCTATAGAATTACTGTAATTCTTGAATGGAATAGGATCTATCTTTACCTATTAGTTGGTGATAGGATATATTTATTACATATCTGAAAATAATATTTAATATATTTTTGTTCCTTCAAATATTTATTTATAATGCATTGGTATGTAATGATGTTTAATGCAAATAATATTTTTGTTTATAATGCATTGATATCTAAAAATGATATTTAATGCAAATAATAATTTTTGTTTGCTTATGTAATGATCTCATATTTCTGGGCCATGCCGGTAGGTTTTGGATTGTCAGGTTCTGGATCATGCTGGTGGGTAATAGGTCGTGCCACTTTACGGTAGATTCTAGATCGTGCATAGAACCATAGACTCATCTTTTTATTAATATATATATTCTATGATATTTATACATTTATATAATTTTGTACGGATGGATGAATTATGTACATTGATCAATTGGTTGTCTAGTTTGGATAGTTTGAGAATTACAATTAATTCTATAGGTAATTATCTTGATGTAATTGTGTTGTATCTCATTTTCACACATGATTTAATTGCAGTATCATCATTTTTATAATGGATAAGAGATAGATGAAATTGAGTAGAGTCGTCAGAATATGAGGCTGGATTTCAAAAGTTTCTTGATTTTGCTATAGAGAAATTCGGAGACCATGGACTTATCTAATATCCTTATAAGAAGTGTATAGGTGGGCCTTGGCTACCTCATCAAGATGTAAATAATCACCTCACTATTTATGACTTTAAATCTGGTTATGAAATTTGTTGGGATCAACATGGTGAGTGCAGGCTACAAGGAGGCAATCAACATGTGGGGGAGTAAAACAAATGGTTCGTGATATCTTTTCATTTGTTGGCTATAATGACGGTGTATTTATATCCATGCTTGATCCTGTGGTAGGTGGAATGATAAATAGTGAAAATATGGAGAAGATCCATAAGTTGATGGAGGATATTAATGTTCCGTTGTATCCCGAGTGTAAAAAGATAGGGAAGCTTGAGTTCTTAATCTGATAGTATCATATGAAATACTCCAATAGGTTTAGTAATAATAGAGTGAACTATATATTAGAGCTTTTGGGAGACATTCTTTTAGGCAATGCATAAATTTTAAAGAATAATTATGAGGCATCGAAGATTATTGAATAGTTGGGCTTTACTTACACCAAGATACATGCATGCCCTAATGATTGCATGCTCTATTGGGAGGGAGATGCCAATCAAAATGAGTACAGGAGATGAGGTGTATCAAGATGAAAATAGAATAAAGATGGCACATCGACTTGTGTACCTCAAAAATTGATATGGTACTTTTCTTTAATACCGAGACTATAAAAGTTATTTATGTTGGTAAGGACATTGAAGGACATGAGATGACATGAAGAAGAGCGAACAAAAGATGATGCCTTGAGGCATCCAACCAATGGACAGGCATGGTAGAAGTTTAATGAAATACATCCTGATTTCGCACAAGAGATACGCAATGTGAGGTTGGGCTTATCATGCGATGGTTTCAACCCGTTCCAGCACATGAATACTAACCACAGTATATGGCCAGTGTTTACTCACGTTTATAATCTCCCACCATGTATGTGTATGAAAAAACTTTTCACTTTCATGACAGTGCTCATTCCTGGACCAATGGAGGTAGAAAATGATATTGATGTCTATTTACAGCTTCTTATTATCGAGCTGAAATAGTTATGGAGCATTTAAGATGTTTCAACTTTTGATGCTTTGATAAATGAGTCATTCTTCAAGCACGTGGCACTTATGTGAACAATAAATGACTTTCTAGCTTATACCCTAATATCAGGTTGGAGCGCGAAAGGTGAGCTAGCATGTCCAATTTGTGAAAAAAATATCTGATCTAAAAGATTGACACATCGGAGGAGCTTTAACTTTATGGAGCATCAATATTTTCTTCGTCAAAACCATCCATACAAAAGGGATGCATGTTCCTTCGATGGCACTGTTGAAGAAGGCGAGGTACCTAGTTGGATGTTTGGGAGTGAGGTATTGAAAGAATTGGATTATCTTAATGTTGAATTTGAGAAAGATGATTCGATTGATGGTAAGAAGAAGAAGTGTCGATCAAAGGTGGATGATACACACTTTAATTAGAGAAAAAAAATATATTTTTTGACTTACTATATTGGAAGACAAACATATTGTGCCACTGCTTAGATGTCATGCACATTGAAAAGAACGTGTATGAGCTCCTATTGACAATGATCTTGAACATTAAGGATAAGACCAAAGATGACTTGAATTTTCGATTTGACTTGAAAGAATGGGGTATTAGATCACTCCACCTGGAGTTGGTAGGGGGAGAACAGTGGAGGCTGCCTCATGCATGCTATGTTATGAATGCCTCTGAACGGTCTATATTTCTTCGTGTATTGAAAAATATAAAGGTCCAGATAGGTACTCAAATAATATATCAAAGCATGTGAATAGTAAGGATGTCAGATTTGATGGATTGAAGACTCATGATTACTATGTGTTGATGCAGGAGTTGATCTCAATAGCTATTCACCGTGTATTGCCAAAAAATGTGAGAATGGCTGTTATTCGTATTTATATTTTTACAAAAATATTTGTGTGAAGAGGTTACTTATGAAAGATGTGAAGAAAATGAAGGCAAGGGCGGTGACTATATTATGTGATCTGGAGAAGATATTTTCACCATCATTTTTCATAGTTACGATACATCTCACCATGCACCTTATGGGAGAAATTGCACTTAGAGGTCCAGTGTTCTATCGATGGATGTACCACACTGAGAGAAATATTCAAACGCTAAAATCTTATGTAAGAAATATGAATCATCCAAAGAGACCATAGCAGAAGGTTTTTTGGGTCAAGAGTATATGGATTTTTGTACCATGTATGTAAACAAGCTCGAGACATATTGTAACCAGCCAATGAGGAATCAAGATCATCAGTATGAGCCAATTGAGCCTGCATTTGAGTTCATTCTACAGTCAGATGGACTTCCTACTTCATACTGCCTCACTGATTTGAGCTTTGAGGAAAGGGATAAGGCGCACCGCTATGTGCTGTTCAATTGTAATGTCATTAAGCCGTATATAAGGTGAGTCACTCAACCTTATTTATTTTTTATTATTTAGAAGAAAATATCCCATTACACGTAAATTTGTTCTTTATGCATGCAGCAAATACAAGAAAGTCATAAGAGTAAAATATGGAGCTCTAAGTATGCAGAAAAAAGAAAAAATACACAGCAAAGAGTTCTTTAAGTGGTTCAAAGATCATATAAGTGAGTATATATTCCCATCTTGTATACTTTATTTGAACATGTTTACTAATTAGGTATCATCTTCTTAGGTGCGGAGATTATCGCTCGGTGATGTAAGCCTTGAAGTGCATGTTTTTTCAATAAGACCTAATTGTACCATACATGAGTACAAACAGCTCGTTATTAATAGTTACAGATTCAATATTCACAGTCGGTTTATAAATATGGCAACACAAAATAGTGGCATGATGTTGAGCACCACCACTAGGTGTTATGCTAGCTCAAGGGATTCACAGTATCATATGAAGGATTTGAACTATTATGAGGTTGTGGAGAAGATAGTCATCTTGGACTACTATTCTAAAGAGAGGGTTGTATTGATGAAATGCTATTGGTTTGACACCTTATCTCAGTCAGGAATGAAGACTGATGAGTGTGATTTTACTCTCGTCAACATGCAACACCATCTCTGTACTGAAGAACCGTATATACTTGCCTCCCAAGCTAGTCAAATCTTCTACATTAATGATCCCTTGGAGCCTCAATGGGGTGTTATTGTGAGGATGGTGCCTAGGCATATCTTTGGTGATATCAAGATTGATGACGATGTTGGACCATGTATACGAAGTGTTCCTCTAGGATAAAACTTACCTAGTGTTGTCGAGGTCCCAGATACATTTGTCAGGAGTGATGGTGATGTCTATATTGTAGATGCCACTAGGCGATGAGTTCAACATCTTAGTATAAATGTTAGTGTTTATTTATTGATGCTCTACTAATATTATTATTTAATAATATATTATATTGGTTAATGTTCATTAATGTTGCAGTCATGATGGTACTGAAACACCATCTAGCTTTCACCTCTTCCCCTCGGTGGGCTATACGGAGCTCCGCATCTGAGCCACTACCAGAGCATACTCCATCCACCTCCACATCAGCTTCAGCTTTGCAGGCACCACTGGCATCTGAGCCTCCACCGGCAGCTACATCCTCGGCACATACTCCATCCACCGATGAGGCTCCACCAGCATCTACATTGCACGATCCTAATGGGAGTAGGTTTTTATTGTGTCAATTATTTATTTATTTATTTTTTATATAGTTATTGTGCACTCTTATATATTCATAATGTATTTTCATTGTAGGTGTATCATCCAGTAGGATATTTCATGGTCCCACATGCATACCATATGTGTGGAACCGCCAGCATCAGGTCATGTGGAGTATGATCAGGAGGGGAGGTCAGTAGAGGAGACCATGCGGGAGATGTATTTCTTTTTCGGAGTGCTTGTGAGGCAGTCCGACATCATTTTCGTACTGCTCGTAGACTAATGATTGATGGATGCTGGTGTCAAGGATCGAATGTGGGAGGAGATTTGGATAAGTGTATCTAATTATATATATGCAAGTGATATGTTTACACTATGTTTGATTAGAATAATTTTGTACTGACTTCTGATAACTTTGTGCAAAGGAGGTATGACTTCCCAGATCATGAGAAGGCTCGAGATGCCTGATTGTAGAAGATTGGGAGTTGTATCAGAACTACAAGATCAAGCTCCATAGAGAGTGGTTTAGAGCACTATAGGACATCGAGGAGGAGCTTGATCTTTGGATCCAGGACTGTCTCTCGAGTCAGTGGGAGGGGATGGTCAAGCATTGAGGAGCCAGAAGTTTCAAATTTAATTTATAACTTATAAATTTTTTATTACACTGATAATTATATTTGATTTTAACTTATATGATTTAAATACTTTTTAGACTGCCTCCCATTCAGAATCGACAAGAATCGGCTACTCAGGAGTACACGTACACTTACTCTCTCGACTGTGAGTCTATGGCCAGTCATATGCACAGAGAGGTAATGATTGTGAGTTTATATTGAATTATTATTTTTTTGCATATTTCTAATAAGCTGATTGATTGTTATAGCTGATGAGAGAGAGGGTGATGCCCA
>NC_026000.2:23247978-23297978 GCF_000442705.2 Elaeis guineensis
GGCCAAGAAAAATACATATTGTTGTAGGTGGTCATACAATCCCAGTTGATGTCCTCGAGATTTAGGAACTTTCAGATTAACAAGAATACTGATGTAAAACTCGACCGTGGAGTTTATCAGAAAGTCGATCTCATCGGAAGATTAAGACCATCATTAAACCAATCTCATCGGAAAGCTGAAATTATCATAAAATCGATCTCATTGAAAGGTCGAAAGTTGATTTCTTAGAAAGCCATCTCTGGCACGTGACAATATCAGAGAGAATCATCTAAGAATTATATTGATCAAAGTTTACTTTTGGGTCATATCTGGTTCAACTCAGCTCAGCTAAGCACCGATCTAAACTAATCTGAATTGACTCCTAATGAAGCATTATGATCAATTCGATTATCTATGGACCTACCATTGGGACATCGGTCCCGAAACGATATGATCCCAAAATACAGATAATTATTTTATAGCTGTCTTCCAACTTGCTACAGCCATGATACAGCTCATCGCCATATGGGCAGTCGCCCTACGATCTTCATACAGCTGGATATTTTGTTATAATAAACTAACGGCTTAACAAACTCCTCTAACGGTATAATAAATTTTTCTAACGGCCTAACAAACTCTGTAATGACCTCACCAGCCCCTCTATAAATAGAGGGCCAGGGATCCTCTGGAGGTAAGTTCTGAGCCTAGAAAAACTAGATTGAGACTCCGTCAGTAGGAACTCTGTCAGTTCTTAAAAAGAGCTTTAGTTCTTACAAAGTCCAATTTCTCTAATTCTTGGCAAACTCTCCTGCTCTACTATATTTTTTTCCCCACCTATTCTTAGGCTCAAAACTAACTTAAGCATCGGAGGATCAAAAATTGGAGGATCTCCATTGATTTTTATCTTGTTTTATAAGTTTCTTAAAAATGTTCCAGATCGGACTGCAACCGACCTTCAACTCAGCTTCATCCAATCTCCTCTATTTCAGATTTTGAGCCTTCATTACTACAGAATAGGCCTATGGTAGTGCTTACTACAGCAGCAGTTCAAAAATCGCTGTCATAGCAAGTATAGCAGTGGTTATTTATAACCGCTGCTATATGTTGGATATATGGCAGTGGTTATAAGTAACCGGTGCCATATACCTGATCTATGGCAACAGTTAAACGTAACTGTGGCCATAGATTGAAGATATAGTAGCAGTTACAAATAGCCACTGCTATAAGTTTGACCTATAGTAACAGTTATGTGTAACCACTTCTATAGATTCGACATATGATAGCGGTTATAGTAACCGTTGCCATATCTCTGACCTATGGCAGTAGTTAAGTGTAACCACTACTATAAGTTAAACCTACGACAGTGGTTAATAATAATCGCTGTTATAACTGATTATAGCAGTGATTTCATGCAACCGCTGCTATATAGGTTGAATATAAATTTTTTTTTATATTTTTCTTTAAATATGATATAATTTTAAAATTTAAAGTCTATTTTTACTATATATTATCTAAATAATTATCGTTAGAGTGTAGTCACAAAAGACTGCCTCGATCCAATAGCCCTACCTATGTTGATCAATAAAATTTGATTTCAACAATCATGAACGAATGCATGATGATCTGGTAGATAGAGATCACTGATAGATCTGAAAATTTACAAAGATGATCTCAATGATGTTTGTAGTATACTATCAAAATTTTACTTCAATCGGACTTCATTATCATAATCAATTTAGCATGAAATAATTTCGATTGTTAAATAAAAAATGAGAGATGAAAAGGCCAAACGGCATCCGATTATAAGATAATTTTTTAGATAAATAATTTTTGTTACTATTTTAATTATTTATGAGGTGGTGATCATAAAATCCAAATCGTGCCTACATGAACCATCCACGTTAAGTAGATTTTAGAAAAGCACAAGCATAATTACTTAAGGACTTTAAGAATGTGTATCAAGAGACATATAATTTTAGATCGTTCATATATGCACGATTTGAATTTTACGATCATCACCATACAAACTATTAAAATAGCAGTAAAAATTATTTATCTAAAAAATTATCTCATAATTAGACACCGTTTGACTTTTTGATCACTCATTTTTTATTTAACTGTTGAAATCATTTCGTGCTAAATTGACCATGATAATGATGTCCGATTGAAGTAAAATTTTGCTAGTATATTACAAACATCATCGAGATTATCGTTGTAAATTTTTGGATCTATCGATGGCCTCTATCAAATCATTATGTGATCATTCGTGGCCGTCGAAATCAAATTTTATTAATCGACATAGGTAGGGCTATCGAATCAAGACGATATTTTGCGACGACACTTTAACAATAATTACTTAGATAATGAATGGTGAAGATAGATTTTAAATTTTAAAATTACATCATATTTTAAAAAAAATATAAAATTTATATTCTACCTATTGTAGCGGTTATTCATAATTGCTGCCATATGTCTATTGTAGCAGTTATGCATACACTGCCATAGGTTATGTATGGCAGCAGTTATGCATAACCGCTGCAATAGTTGGTATATGGCAGCAGTTTTTAAAATCATTGTCATAGGTTAGGTCTCTTTTCCAGCTCCCGCCCCCATTTCTTCATTTCATACTGATGTTCTAGTTTTCCTCCTCTCTTTCTCTCTCCTCTTTACCCGAGCCCTACCCTCTCCACCGTTGGCTTACCCCACTGTCGCCCCCTCCCTCTAGCGTCGCCGCCGACTCCCTCTTCCCCGATCTCCCTCAGCCCTGCGCCCCGCCTCCCTCTTCCCCAGCCTCCCTCGGCCCTACCTCCCTCTTCCCCCAGCCCCACCTCCCTTGGCGCCAACCTTCCCCAGCCCCGCCTCCCTCGACCCCAGCCTCGCCTCCCTCTTCCCTTGGCCCCACCTCCCTTGACCTTGACCATCCTCGACCCTGCCTCCCTCTTCCTCAGCCTCGCCTCCCTCTTCCCTCGGCCTTGCCGTCGGCCCCCTTTGGCCCCGCACCCTACCTCCCTCGGCCCCGGTCACCTTTGGCCCTGCGTCGTGCCCTACCGTCGCCCCCCTTCCTCTAGCACCACTGTCGGTGACTCCCATAGCTCTATGTGACCCCCTTCCCCACAGCTGCAGGTATGACTTTTATTTTTTTTTTCATTTCATGTCATATTATTTTTATAATTATATTTATAATTATATAATAATAATATTTAATAATAATTATGTCATAATAATTATATCATATAATTATATCATAATAATATTTAAAGAAAATCATCGTTAGCAGGCTCTGGGCCTTACTGGTGGCTGTGGGCTGTGCCGTCAGATCTGGACCGTGTCGACGGGTTTTGGATCATACTGGCAGGTTCTGGGCTGGGCCGGCAAGTTTTAGACTGTGTCAGCAGGTTTTGGGCCATGCCAGTGGGTTTTGGACCATATCGACGGATTCCAGGTCATCGGATTCTAGACCAGGTCGGTGGGTTCTGGGTTGGGCTAGTAGGTTTTAGGTTGTCCAATAGGTTCCAGGCCATCGAATTTGGGCTGTGCCAGCGGGTTCTGGGCCATTGGGTTCTGGACCGTGCCACTTTATGAAAAATATTTTTTTTCTTTCTTTTTTTATAAAAAGACTATGATGATTTCGGATAAAAAATGGTTAATTCTTAGCATGATTTTAGTGATATTTTTCTCTTATTTTTTCTCTTCTTCTATAAATATTTTAATAATTTTGAATAGCAATGTGATCTTGGATGGCCTGCGGCTATTTAGCGGGCAACCATCGTAGCCGATTTGATTTACTTGTAGTGGATACTAAAAGTAACCTTGTGATACATGATTAAATAGTGAATCTGAGCCTCCCTTTTATATATTATTTTTATAATTATATTTATAATTATGTCATAATAATATTTAAAAAAAACCATCGTTGGTGGGTTCTGGCCTTACCGACGGCTGTAGGCCGTGCCGACAGATTTTGGATCATGCTGGTGGGTTCTGAGCCATCAGATTCTAAGCCGGGCCGATGAATTTTGGACTGTGCCGGTGGGGTCTAGACCGTCGGGTTCTGGGCTATGCTAGTGGGATCTGGACTGTGTCGGTGGGTTCTAGGCTGTGCCACTTTATGAAAAGTATTTTCTTTTATAAAGAGGCTGTGATGATTTCGAATGAAAAATGGTTAATTCTTAGCATTATTTTAGTGATATTTTTTTCTTGTTTTTTCTCTTCTTCTGCAAATATTTTAATAATTCCGAATGGCAAGGTGATCTTGCATGGCCTACGGCTATTTAGCGGGCAACCATTCGTAGCCGATTTGGTTTACTTGTAGCGGATACCGAAAGTAATGTTGTAATGCATGATTAAATAGTGAATCTGAGCCTCCTTTTACTTTAGAATTAATGTAATTCTTGTTGTAGAATTTATTGCATAAAATTTTTTAGGTTATTGTTTAGTCCCTATTGCTTTTGCTTGTTGCATTGCATAATGATAGACTCGTTAATTGATTAGTATACATAATCTACAGCATCCATACATTTACATATTTTTATACAGATAGAAAAATTATGTACAATGATCAATTGATTGTCCAATTTAGATAGTTTAGAAATTATAAATAATTTTATAGGTAATTATAGTAATCAAATGGTATGCTCAGGTTTCAAAAAAAAATTTTGAACAGTATTTCTCTATTATTCTCCCTACACGGGAGAACTAAAGAGAAATATTGTTGAAATTTTTTTCGATCCGTGTTACATATCGTTTGATTACTATAATGAACCTATAGAATTACTGTAATTCTTGAATGGAATAGGATCTATCTTTACCTATTAGTTGGTGATAGGATATATTTATTACATATCTGAAAATAATATTTAATATATTTTTGTTCCTTCAAATATTTATTTATAATGCATTGGTATGTAATGATGTTTAATGCAAATAATATTTTTGTTTATAATGCATTGATATCTGAAAATGATATTTAATGCAAATAATAATTTTTGTTTGCTTATGTAATGATCTCATATTTCTGGGCCATGCCGGTAGGTTTTGGATTGTCAGGTTCTGGATCATGCTGGTGGGTAATAGGTCGTGCCACTTTACGGTAGATTCTAGATCGTGCATAGAACCATAGACTCATCTTTTTATTAATATATATATTCTATGATATTTATATATTTATATAATTTTGTACGGATGGAAGAATTATGTACATTGATCAATTGGTTGTCTAGTTTGGATAGTTTGAGAATTACAATTAATTCTATAGGTAATTATCTTGATGTAATTGTGTTGTGTCTCATTTTCACACATGATTTAATTGCAGTATCATCATTTTTATAATGGATAAGAGATAGATGAAATTGAGTAGAGTCGTCAGAATATGAGGCTGGATTTCAAAAGTTTCTTGATTTTGCTATAGAGAAATTCGGAGACCATGGACTTATCTAATATCCTTATAAGAAGTGTATAGGTGGGCCTTGGCTACCTCATCAAGATGTAAATAATCACCTCACTATTTATGACTTTAAATCTGGTTATGAAATTTGTTGGGATCAACATGGTGAGTGCAGGCTACAAGGAGGCAATCAACATGTGGGGGAGTAAAACAAATGGTTCGTGATATCTTTTCATTTGTTAGCTATAATGACGGTGTATTTATATCCATGCTTGATCCTGTGGTAGGTGGAATGATAAATAGTGAAAATGTGGAGAAGATCCATAAGTTGATGGAGGATGTTAATGTTCCGTTGTATCCCGAGTGTAAAAAGATAGGGAAGCTTGAGTTCTTAATCTGATAGTATCATATGAAATACTCCAATAGGTTTAGTAATAATAGAGTGAACTATATATTAGAGCTTTTGGGAGACATTCTTTCAGGCAATGCATAAATTTTAAAGAATAATTATGAGGCATCGAAGATTATTGAATAGTTGGGCTTTACTTACACCAAGATACATGCATGCCCTAATGATTGCATGCTCTATTGTGAGGGAGATGCCAACCAAAATGAGTACAGGAGGTGAGGTGTATCAAGATGAAAATAGAATAAAGATGGCACATCGACTTGTGTACCTCAAAAGTTGATATGGTACTTTTCTTTAATACCGAGACTATAAAAGTTATTTATGTTGGTAAGGATATTGAAAGACATGAGATGACATGAAGAAGAGCGAACAAAAGATGATGCCTTGAGGCATCCAACCAATGGACAGGCATGGTAGAAGTTTAATGAAATACATCCTGATTTCGCACAAGAGATACGCAATGTGAGGTTGGGCTTATCATGCGATGGTTTCAACCCGTTCCAGCACATGAATACTAACCACAGTATATGGCCAGTGTTTACTCACGTTTATAATCTCCCACCATGTATGTGTATGAAAAAACTTTTCACTTTCATGACAGTGCTCATTCCTGGACCAATGGAGGTAGAAAATGATATTGATGTCTATTTACAGCTTCTTATTATCGAGCTGAAATAGTTATGGAGCATTTAAGATGTTTCAACTTTTGATGCTTTGATAAATGAGTCATTCTTCAAGCATGCGGCACTTATGTGAACAATAAATGACTTTCTAGCTTATACCCTAATATCAGGTTGGAGCGCGAAAGGTGAGCTAGCATGTCTAATTTGTGAAAAAAATATCTGATCTAAAAGATTGACACATCGGAGGAGCTTTAACTTTATGGAGCATCAATATTTTCTTCGTCAAAACCATCCATACAAAAGGGATGCATGTTCCTTCGATGGCACTGTTGAAGAAGGCGAGGTACCTAGTTGGATGTTTGGGAGTGAGGTATTGAAAGAATTGGATTATCTTAATGTTGAATTTGAGAAAGATGATCCGATTGATGGTAAGAAGAAGAAGTGTCGATCAAAGGTGGATGACACACACTTTAATTAGAGAAAAAAAGTATATTTTTTGACTTACTATATTGGAAGACAAACATATTGTGCCACTGCTTAGATGTCATGCACATTGAAAAGAACGTGTGTGAGCTCCTATTGACAATGATCTTGAACATTAAGGATAAGACAAAGATGACTTGAATTTTCGGTTTGACTTGAAAGAATGGGGTATTAGATCACTCCACCTGGAGTTGGTAGGGGGAGAACAGTGGAGGCTGCCTCATGCATGCTATGTTATGAATGCCTCTGAACGGTCATATTTCTTCGTGTATTGAAAAATATAAAGGTCCAGATAGGTACTCAAATAATATATCAAAGCATGTGAATAGTAAGGATGTCAGATTTGATGGATTGAAGACTCATGATTACTATGTGTTGATGCAGGAGTTGATCTCAATAGCTATTCACCGTGTATTGCCAAAAAATTGAGAATGGCTGTTATTCGTATTTAATTTTTACAAAAATATTTGTGTGAAGAGGTTACTTATGAAAGATGTGAAGAAAATGAAGGCAAGGGCGGTGACTATATTATGTGATATGGAGAAGATATTTTCACCATCATTTTTCATAGTTACGATACATCTCACCATGCACCTTATGGGAGAAATTGCACTTAGAAGTCCAGTGTTCTATCGATGGATGTACCACACTGAGAGAAATATTCAAACACTAAAATCTTATGTAAGAAATATGAATCATCCAAAGAGACCATAGCAGAAGGTTTTTGGGTCAAGAGTATATGGATTTTTGTACCATGTATGTAAACAAGCTGAGACATATTGTAACCGCCAATGAGGAATCAAGATCATCAGTATGAGCCAATTGAGCCTGCATTTGAGTTCATTCTACAGTCAGATGGACTTCCTACTTCATACTGCCTCACTGATTTGAGCTTTGAGGAAAGGGATAAGGCGCACCGCTATGTGCTGTTCAATTGTAATGTCATTAAGCCGTATATAAGGTGAGTCACTCAACCTTATTTATTTTTTATTATTTAGAAGAAAATATCCCATTACACGTAAATTTGTTCTTTATGCATGTAGCAAATACAAGAAAGTCATAAGAGTAAAATATGGAGCTCTAAGTATGCAGAAAAAAGAAAAAATACACAGCAAAGAGTTCTTTAAGTGGTTCAAAGATCATATAAGTGAGTATATATTCCCATCTTGTATACTTTATTTGAACATGTTTACTAATTAGGTATCATCTTCTTAGGTGCGGAGATTATCGCTCGGTGATGTAAGCCTTGAAGTGCATGTTTTTTCAATAAGACCTAATTGTACCATACATGAGTACAAACAGCTCGTTATTAATAGTTACAGATTCAATATTCACAGTCGGTTTATAAATATGGCAACACAAAATAGTGGCATGATGTTGAGCACCACCACTAGGTGTTATGCTAGCTCAAGGGATTCACAGTATCATATGAAGGATTTGAACTATTATGAGGTTGTGGAGAAGATAGTCATCTTGGACTACTATTCTAAAGAGAGGGTTGTATTGATGAAATGCTATTGGTTTGACACCTTATCTCAGTCAGGATGAAGACTGATGAGTGTGATTTTACTCTCGTCAACATGCAACACCATCTCTGTACTGAAGAACCGTATATACTTGCCTCCCAAGCTAGTCAAATCTTCTACTTAATGATCCCTTGGAGCCTCAATGGGGTGTTTTGTGAGGATGGTGCCTAGGCATATCTTTGGTGATATCAAGATTGATGACGATGTTGGACCATGTATACGAAGTGTTCCTCTAGGATAAAACTTACCTAGTGTTGTCGAGGTCCCAGATACATTTGTCAGGAGTGATGGTGATGTCTATATTGTAGATGCCACTAGGCGATGAGTTCAACATCTTAGTATAAATGTTAGTGTTTATTTATTGATGCTCTACTAATATTATTATTCAATAATATATTATATTGGTTAATGTTCATTAATGTTGCAGGTCATGATGGTACTGAAACACCATCTAGCTTTCACCTCTTCCCCTCGGTGGGCTATACGGAGCTCCGCATCTGAGCCACTACCAGAGCATACTCCATCCACCTCCACATCAGCTTCAGCTTTGCAGGCACCACTGGCATCTGAGCCTCCACCGGCAGCTACATCTTCGGCACATACTCCATCCACTGATGAGGCTCCACCAGCATCTACATTGCATGATCCTAATGGGAGTAGATTTTTATTGTGTCAATTATTTATTTATTTATTTTTTATATAGTTATTGTGCACTCTTATATATTCATAATGTATTTTCATTGTAGGTGTATCATCCAGTAGGATATTTCATGATCCCACATGCATACCATATGTGTGGAACCGCCAGCATCAGGTCATGGTGGAGTATGATCAGGAGGGGAGGTCAGTAGAGGAGACCATGCGGGAGATGTATT
The DNA here is from genome assembly GCF_000442705.2 of Elaeis guineensis. Classification (NCBI taxonomy): domain Eukaryota; kingdom Viridiplantae; phylum Streptophyta; class Magnoliopsida; order Arecales; family Arecaceae; genus Elaeis; species Elaeis guineensis. The sequence goes on from NC_026000.2 coordinate 23,257,257, forward strand.
TCTTTTTCGGAGTGCTTGTGAGGCAGTCCGACATCATTTTCGTACTGCTCGTAGACTGATGATTGATGGATGCTGGTGTCAAGGATCGAATGTGGGAGGAGATTTGGATAAGTGTATCTTAATTATATATATGCAAGTGATATGTTTACACTATGTTTGATTAGAATAATTTTGTAACTGACTTCTGATAACTTTGTGCAAAGGAGGTATGACTTCCCAGATCATGAGAAGGCTCGAGATGCCTGATTGTAGAAGATTGGAGAGTTGTATCAGAACTACAAGATCAAGCTCCATAGAGAGTGGTTAGAGCACTATAGGACATCGAGGAGGAGCTTGATCTTTGGATCCAGGACTGTCTCTCGAGTCAGTGGGAGGGGATGGTCAAGCATTGGAGGAGCCAGAAGTTTCAAATTTAATTTATAACTTATAAATTTTTTATTACACTGATAATTATATTTGATTTTAACTTATATGATTTAAATACTTTTTAGACTGCCTCCCATCAGAATCGAAAGAATCAGGCTACTCAGGAGTACACGTACACTCTCGACTGTGAGTCTATGGCCAGTCATATGCACAGAGAGGTAATGACTGTGAGTTTATATTGAATTATTATTTTTTTGCATATTTCTAATAAGCTGATTGATTGTTATAGCTGATGAGAGAGAGGGTGATGCCCACCCGTAGTGTCATCTTCCAATCCAGTCGTACAGGCAAGAAGGGCAGGCCAATGAACACCACGATCGAGAGAATTTTTACAAGTAATAACTAGAGTATGATTAGTATTATACCATTTTTTATGAGATTTTATTTAAATTTGCAATTATAGGAGCAGTTAGATGTGCTTGCGAAAAAGGACCTGGACACCTTTGGCCCCTATGACCATCTGTCTCAGGTCCTGGACCTGAGCACTCTGGGAGGATTTATTGCAGGCTCTGACATATGCCGATGAGCTACTGGTTTGAGGCGAGCATCTCCTTGCATGCTTTCGGGATCATCAACTGGGAGCAGCTTGATGAGGCCTTGGTGCAGACAACTCAGGCTCAGGAGCATGCATCTCAAGCTAAAAAATGCGTATCTCAGCTACAGAGTGTCATGTCTGCTATAGTGACATAGCTCTTCGCTCATCTTGAAGCTGATTTTTTGAGCATTCAGGATATGTTGGCCAGTGTTTTAGCTCCAGCCCCTCTAGCTCCTGCTACAGCCCCTTCTGGTGATGACGAGATGCTTGGAGAGGAGGATTTAGATTTAGCAGATTTTTGATATTTTTTTTTATTTTTATTTAAAAAATATTGTAATACAATTTGATCAGTAATAAAATTTAAGTATTTGAGACATATTCCTACATTATTATTTAGTTTTATATGAAATTTTTTATTCTTTCAAGATTTAATTTGAGCAAGTATATATTGAACTGCATTTATTAGGTAAAAAAAAGCAAAAAAAGGGTAAATTTATATTTTTTTTACTGTCCAACAGCCTACGGCAGTGGTTGTGCAATCGCTGCCATATATCTATGTCAACCTTTGCCATAATCTACGGCAACGGTTATAAAACTGCTACCATAGAAGATATAGTAGTGATTTTCTAACCATTGCGAGAGCATCTATAGCAGCGATTCCTAAACCATTGCTATACAATCGACAGCGGTTGTAGTAACCACTGCAACAACCACTGCATAGACCTACGGTGATGGTGATACTGACAGCAGTTATAAAATCACTGCCATAGGCTATGGCAGTGATTTTTTGAGCTATGGCAACGGTTCTAAACTGCTGCCATAGTCCTGTCCTGTAGTAGTGCTCGCAGCAACAGATTGACACTAGAAGGAGGATATTTGCCGAAAAATTTTATAGAAAAATGATGAATTAGAGAGCACAAAATAACTCTATGCCTTCACCGTCTTTCCCTAGAAGCATGCTAGAAGCAGTTTCACCTTCATTTCAATATGCCATAGAGGAGCAATTAGAAATAGTTTTTCAAGAAACTCTGTCTCAACACAATCAGCAACCAATCCATCATAATCTACCTACTACTGGGATCATCAACATAATGCCAAATCTTGGTAAAGATTGGGGGACAAATAAAAGTTCTTCCCCAAAAAGATAGTGCACTGACAATGAGCCTTCGGTAAAGTTTTCTTTAATATCTTAATTATTATCTACAAGAGATCAAATCTCTACAATTAAGTAGAAGTATCTTTTGTCCAAACGAGGTCATGAAGTTTGATCAAACAAGGACAAGAAAGTCTGTCCAAACGAGATATCTGTTTGAAAAACTCAAATTCAACTTGAGATTTTAAGACAATATACCCTTGAAAGGGAAGGAGATGAAATATTTCAAGATGAAACTCATCTGATAATGAGAGACACAATCTGCCCATGACGATATTGATCAGATGTATTTCTTAAATCTCTATTATATTCAATTTATTAAGATCGATTTATTCTTAATTAATCGATCTAATTCTTAAAGTCATATCATTTTTAATATTTTGAGATTTACTTATTATATTAAGTTACATCGACTTCATGATTGATCCAATGGAGGTCACATAATATTCATGTTATAAAAAGATAGTATCTTTTGTCCCACATCAGTTATGAGTTAAGAGGAAGTATTGCTAATATGAATTGAAACTTTTTCTCTCCCCATAAAGGGTAAAATTGTGAAGCTCCAAATGACCAAAGCTCACTGAAGCCTATGGTCTGCTGAAGCCCAAAGATGGTCATGAGCCAAAATGAATAATACTTCATGTACATGGGAGCAAAGTTAACTCAATCATCCGAGCCATCTACCCCCTTGATCATAATAATTCATTATAAATATAATTATCTATGCCCTATATAGGAAATTAAATGTAGATCGGGCTATGTGAGGTCTGACAGACCATATATATGCATATGTGTGTGTGTGTGCATATAAAAAAAATCCTCAACAAGATTTGAGGTCACCTCAATAAGATCTGAGATGGAAGAAACTGATCTCGACAAGATCCGAGGTCATCCAAAAATCATCTATAAGATCCGAAGCCATCCCTGGCAAGATCCAAAGTGAAGGAAGCCGAGCTTGACACTATCCGTGGTCATCTAACAACCCTTGATAAGATTCAAGATAGAAGTCATCAGCAAGTATACATTAGAAATCTATATTGAAAATTTATCTGAAGAGATGCAGTGATTCACCTGAAGAACCAACCAGAACAAAAGATCGACCGCATCAAAAAGCGAGCTCATCAGAAGGGCTTATAAGAAAGTCGAGCTCATCGAAAAGCTGTCCTCATTAGGAGGCTAAAATCATCAAAAAACTGACCTCATCAGGAGGTCGAGATCATGAGAAGGCCAAGATCATAAGGAGGTCTTCCTTATCAGAAGGCGACTTTATCAAGAGACCGACCTCATTAGAAGGCCGACCTCATCAAAAAGCCGACCTCATTAGAAGGACTCATAAGAAGGTCGAGCTCATTAAAAGACTGACTTCATCAGAAGGTTGACCTCGTCAGGAGGTCGATCTCATCAGAAGGTCGATCTCATCAGGAGGATCAAAAATCCAATCTTCGAATTGATTTAAAGCTTCAAATGGGCCAGTTCCTTGAGGACCAAAATATTGATCTCCAGATTGAGATATATCTCGAGAGGACCAAAATACTGATATTTGGATTGAGATAAGTCCCGATAGGATCAAAAATCTGATCTTCAAATCGATTTAAAGTCTCAAATGGGCCAAGTCCCCCCGAGAATCAAAATATCGATCTTCGAATGAGATAAGTCTCGATTGGACCAAAGTTCTAAAAGGATCAAGATCAAAAGTAAGATATCCGATCTCTGGATTGGATCTCATAAAAATTTGAAGTTTAGATTGGACCAAAGTTTTGAATAGATCAAGATCAAAAGTAAGATATCCAATCTTTGGATTGAACCTCATAAGAATCCAAAGTTTCGATTGCACCCAAGTTTTGATAGGATCAAGATCAAAAGTGAGATATCTGATCTCCAGATTGAGCCTCACAAGTATCCGAAGTCCCGATTGAATCAAAGTTTCGAAAAGATCAAGATCAAAAATGAGATATCTGATCTCTGGATTGGATCTCACAAAAATCCAAAGTCCTGATTGGACCAAAATCTCGAATAGATTAAGATCAAAAGTGAGATATTTGATCTTCGAATTGGACCTTACAAGAATTCAAAGTCCTGATTGGACCAAAGTTTCGATAGAACCGAGATAAAAAATGAGATATTCGATCTCCAGATTAGACCTCACAAAAATTTAAAATCTCGATTGAACCAAAGTCCGAAAAGATCAAGATCAAAAGTGAAATATCTGATCTCCAGATTGGATCTCACAAAAATCTAAAGTCTTGATTGGACCAAAGTCCTGATTGGATTAAGATCAAAAGTGAGAATTCGATCTCCGGATGGGACCTCACAAAAATCTGAAGTTTTGATTGGACCAAAGTCTCAATAGGACCAAGATAAAAAATAAGATATCCGATCTCTGTTGTGCAGATTCTTAAGATGTGGATACTTGAGAACACCAACAACCTGCACCAAAGAAGATGGCACTAGGATTTTGCTTGATCTCTACCTAGGACGATGTGCAAACCAGAGAGAGATGAAGAATTTTGGGAGAAAAGCTTTGTATTGGTTCCTGTCCCATAATATATTATAATACATGGTTTATATATCTTAAAATTTATACACAAATCCTAATAAACCCTAGCTGAAAAACTTTACTGGCTAAATCTAATTACATGAAAGTACTCACCTGAGCCTATGTACACCCATGTCTCATATGCTCTCACTCTTGAACTTAATCCCAGTCTAAACCCTTGAGTTAGCCATTTTAAGACCTAACAAATCAGGTCTTAAGATCCTAGGATCAAAATCCGATCCCAGACAAAATAAAAATCCCATTGTGCTCTACCCGCATAGCTGAGTCGTTTAGTCTCAAACTGAGTCGACTGATCTGACACTTAGTCGACTCAGTCTGAAACTGAGCCGGCTAACTTATGTACTATGCCAATTTTTTTGAGAGCCTGTTTTCTGTCTCTCTTAGACTTGATTGATCTAGTCTGGCATTGAGTCGATCTAGTGCCTTGAAATCTACTTTCCACCACAGCCTTCAGTCCTTTCTTGGTTTCTCGCACCATGTTATGCCCTCAGGTATCCAGAGCCCCAACCAAGGTCTTCGAAGTCCTCATCATCTGAATCTCAAGCCTGTAGATGCTATGCACTGAAGGAACCAGATCAAGAATTTCAGGGTTAGATCTTGAAATTTTTTCAAGATCAGGCAGTGAAAGACTAAAATAAATCAAAATTTATCTTATAAAATCAGAGAATCCTTAATCTAAGATCCTATTACATGATTATTACATGACATTAAATCAAAAATTAAAATATAAAGAGCAAGAACTATATGTTGATCATATCAACATATTTCTATACTACATTTAATGTATGTAAAATATAATAGATCAGATCTATTATCTTGCAAATTAGACATTCTAACTTTGCTGATCTGGGCTTGAGGATGATGTTGCAAGCCGCATATATATCCGACCTCTAGGATTCATCCACATGAGCCGATGAATCACGATCAGAAGTTTCGATCCAAAAAATTAGCACAGTATGCTAGTACTGTGCTGATCCTTCTTCGATGGTCGATCAGATGCCTCCTTCTTCTTGATTTGGACTCTTTCAAAGATGAAAAGTAGGAAAGTTTTAGATATGAGACACTCTCAGAAAACTCATAGATAGAGGAAGGAAAGAGGTGAACTCAGCAACCCTAGAAGAAGACCCTCTTCTTCTTCTCTTTGCTCTAATCCAGACACTTAGTTTTGTATCTATTATATCTCCATGCCCCAATACTCTTTCTCTATGATTTTTACACGCCCCAAAGATCTCTCAATGCTCTATAATCCATAATAATTTTTAAAAGAAATTCATCTTATATCAAGAGATATAAAGAATCCTTGTCTAGGTCAAATACCTAGTTAAGAAAAATCCAAACAGGGCAAGACAAGGGGTGCCCAACTCTTGGGTGCCCCCTCCTTCTTTTTCTACCATGGACCATCAGAAAAGGATGCACAATATGTGCCATAAAATCCACAAAAATCTAAAAAAAATTTGGATAAAATCAGTGCCATAAGGAAAGAGTTTTGGTTTCCTAAAATTCTATCTCATAGAATTTGAAATCCAAACTAATTTCTACTTTGACTTGGTCCACAACCACATTCCATGTAAGAGAGAAAGAGTGGAAAGTTTTGGGCATACGTGAAGGCCTGAGAGAGAAGGTTTTATCACACAAAATAAGAGAGAGTGGGTGTGGGGGCTAAGGTGGCGCAAGATGGAATCCTAGTCTTACTAGGGTTCAATCTATGACTTGTTCAAATTTGATTTCTCAAACCAAATCAAACCAAAACCAAATCAACCAATTAAAATATATCTTAATCTAATTAAAAATTAATTTAATCAGATTAAATTAGATTTAAATCTAATTTAATTTTTTAATCGAATTAGAAATTAGGTTGACCAAGTCCTAATTGAACTAGGACTAGTTTTTTCTTGCATTTGGCTTATCCAATAAACCAATAAGACTTGATCCAATCAAGCCCAAACTAAATTTAATTAAATCATATTCAATTAACTTAATCTCAGCCCATTGGCTTAATTAAATTAAGTCAATTAGCAATCGAATTGCTAATCGATCCTCCTACAACACTTGCATTAAGTTAAATGTTAATCGTATTGATCATTTAATCCTAGAATGATTCTTAATCATTGATCAATCATTCGATCGAATCGTGAACTCTAATGAGTGTGATCTCATAGGTCCGAACCTAAGTCGGTAGCATAGAAATAAATTTCTGTACCAATCCAAGTGACCATCTAGCAATGGTATCCGAGGCCGAATAGGTCGAATGTGTAGAACAATATTCTTAGAACCCATGCGGATATAGTTTCCATATAATTCATCCCCATGATCAAAATACTCATAGGACACCTCAGAGTTCAACTGTCAACTCTGATCAGATTGTCCACATTGTATTTCAAAATATCAAATCCATCTAATGGATTATCCTGGCCAAGGTTTTGCTAAATTGAAATATAGCGACTCATTCTTCTCCAACCCTTGGAATGGTCAATTTCATCTTGATCACACTCCGATTTTGCAAGTATTTGACTGTGTCCAGAAACCTTCTGTCACTGAATTAGAAATTCAGTTAGTCTAGTTCCAAAGCACAGTGAGTTGTTTGCAAGTCACTGAGGTGATCTCAGGTCTAAGAGATATTTATACCTATATCCCATCAGAGACATTCTCGATAGCAGAATGCTCTGGAGTTGGTCATGTTCAATGATGATGTACCCTTACATCTCATCCGTATGTCATACCAGTGTCTCCACACTCTTTGATTAAGAGGACAACCAACCCATATGGCCTACAGCGACCTATGCTCGATAGAAGCTATCGTCCTTATTAATAGCCTATCATTTGGTCATGAACAGTTTTAAGGACTAATCGATAAATTCTCTCTTTATTGAACCTAAATAGTTCTAAGGATTTCATCACAACAACGGAGTTCATTACAAGATGAAAATATATGATGAAAATACCAAAAATATATTTTATTTATTAACAAATCAATTACAATACAAGATTGCTTAACCGTCAATAGGTTGACAATTAGCTTTTGGGACATATTTTCCAACAACTCCCACTTGTCCTAAAGCCACTCGACACAGTATCTAATACCTATCTTCGACTTGTGGTTGTCGAACTCCTTTATCGCCAGGGCTTTAGTGAAGGAATTGGTCAGGTTCTCCTTTCCGTCGATCTTCTGAAGGTTGACGTCACCTCGATCCATGATCTCCCAGATCAAATGGAAGCGATGCAAAATGTGCTTCGTCCGCTGGTGTGCTTTGGATTCCTTTGCCTGAGCAATGACACCAGTGCAGTCACAGTAGAGTAGGATCGGACCATCGAGGGAGGGTGCTACTCCGAGCTCGGTGATGAATTTTCTCAGCCACACAGCTTCTTTCGCGGCATCTGATGCTGCGATGTACTCCGCCTCATAAACAAAGTCTGCCACAGTATGCTGCTTGAAACTCTTCGAGCAGATGGCTCCACCATTCAGAGTAAGGATATAACCCGACACGCTTCTACTGTCATCATGATCAGATTGAAAGCTGGAGTCTGTGAACCCCATAAGTTTCAGACTTGACTCGTCATAAACCAACCATTGGTCCTTAGTATTTCTCAAATACTTAAGGATGGCTTTAACCATTTTTCAGTGATTTTCTTCAGGATCAGATTGGTATCTACTCACTACTCCTAGTGAGTATGCCACATCTGATCTTGTACATGTTATGGTGTACATGATAGATCCCACGACTGAAGCATATGAGACTCTACTCATACGCTCTCTCTCTTCAGGAGTTGTCGGATAATCCTTCTTAGAGAAAAAAATTCATGGCCTATCGGTAGATAGTCCTTCTTGAAATTTTCCATGCTGAACCTCTTCAGCACAGTATCTATGTACGTGGACTGGGATAATCCAAGCATCTTTTTAAATCTATCCCTATAGATCTTCATCCCTAGGATGTAGGATGCTTCACCCACGTCCTTCATGGAAAACTGTGATGACAACCAAAATTTTATTCCTTGTAGTACAGGGATGTCATTTTCGATTAAGAGAATGCATCCACGTACAAGACAAGAAATATCACAACTGGACTATTTGTCCATTTATAGATGCAGGGCTCTTCTCCGTTCTTAATGAAGCCATATATTTTGATCACCTTATCAAAATGCATGTTCCAACTCCGAGAAGCTTGCTTCAATCCATAAATGGATCTCTGAAGCTTGCACACCTTGGACTCATCTGTGGATGTAAATCCCTCAGGTTGTATCATATACACCTCTTCGATCAGCTCTCCATTCAGAAAAGCTATCTTTACATCCATCTGTCAGATCTCATAATCCAGATAGATAGCTATTGCAAGCATTATCCAAATGGATTTGACATTGCCATAGGGGAGAACGTCTCGTTATAGTTAATACCATAATATTGACATACCCCTTGGCAACCAGATGGGCTTTATAGATCTCCACCTTTTCGTCTGCGCCTTCTTCCTTTTGAAGATCCATTTACACCCAATGGGTTTAACCCCTTCAGGTGGGTCAACCAATGTCCATACATCGTTGACCTTCATGGACTCTATTTTTGATTTCATGGCTTCAAGCCATTTCTCAGAATCAGGTCTCTGTATTGCATCTATATAGATGATCGGATCCTCATCGTTCTCATCGAGTTCGATGGAATCATGTCTCCGACCAAGAAACCGTAGTATTTGTCCGGCTGACGCAGTACTCTATCGGATCACCTTAATGGTGCAGGTACATTGGGCTCCGGATCTGATCTAATCAAATCTGACTCAGGTTCAGCTATTGGTGTTGGTCCTTCTACCTGTTGAACTTTATCAAGCTCAACCTGAGAGACAACGGTTCCTTCACCAAGGAACTCTTTTTTTAAAAAGATTGCCTTAAGGCTGATGAACACCTTTTCTTCATCAGCATGGTAGAAAAAATATCCTTTGGTCTCTTTGGGGTACCCTATGAATGTGCATTTGTTAGACCTAAGATCAAGTTTATCTGTAACTAACCGTTTGACATAGGCGGGCACCCCCAAACCCTAAGATGTGAAAGTGCTGGCTTACGTCCTGTCCATATCTCATATGGAGTCTTAATTACAAACTTACTTGAAACCTTATTTAATAGATAATAGATCGATTCGAGTGCATATCTCCAGAAGGATATCGACAAGCTAGCAAAATCCATCATGGATCGGATCATGTCTAACAGAGTCAGATTTCTCCTTTCAGACACACTATTATGTTGTGGTGTTCCTGGAGGAGTCCATTAGGAGAGAATCCCATTCTCTCCTAGATATGTGAGAAACTCACCAGAAAGATATTTTTCTCTTCGATCAGATCGAAGAGTTTTAATACTCTTCCCAATTTATTTTTCTACTTCACTTTGGAATCGTTTGAACATTTCAAATGAATCTGACTTACGTTTCATCAGATAGACATCCATATCTGGATAGATCATTCGTGAAAGTGATGAAGTAGAAATATCCACCTCTAGCACTTGTGCTCATGGGTTCGCATACATCAGTATGTACTAGGCCCAAGAGCTCAGTAGCTCTCTCACCTTTTTCAGTAAAAGGTGATTTGGTCATTTTACTAAGAAGATAGGACTCACAGGTTGAAAGAGATTCACAATCACTGACTTCGAGGATTCCCTCTTGAGTCAACCATTTATCCTGTTCTTGCTTATATGACCTAGCCTATAATGCCATAAGTAGATATCTGATACACTATCTAATCTAGGATGTTTGCCAGTAGAATAGACTACGTTAACAAGTTGTGATAACATATATACACCATTGTTCAAATATCCAAAAAAATAGTAACACCATTCATAATGATATTACAAACTTATTTCTTTATTGAAATTTCATAATCATTTTTGGCCAGAAACCTACAGAAATAATATTTAAAAAGAAACTGGGACAGAAATGACAATCATTAAGAACAACGGTATGGGACTCAAATATAAGTTTCAAGATTCTTAATGCTAGAACTGGAACTGGTCTTCCATCTCCAACATTCAGGAATCTCTCACCTTGCTCGAATCTCCTACTGACCTGCAACCCCTGTAACGAATTGCAAATATGGTAAGGACTACCGGTATCCAATACCCAGTCAGTTATATCATAAATAGAGAAATTGCAAGGAGTTATCATATAAATATCTTGTCCAGCAATAGCTTGCTTCTTTCTCTGCCTGTTCGGATCCAAGAAGGCAATGTACTGAGGACAGTTCCTCTTCCAATGCTCTCGCTTTTTGCAAAAGAAGTATTTAGTTTGACTCTTATCAGGTTTGATCTTTTTGGTCTGGCCCTGCACTGATATCCCAGCCTGAACTTACACCTTCTTCACTTTTATCTTCTTGTTCTTCTTTTTTTTCTCAAAGGGTCGAGAACCAGAAGACGAACCTCCCACTAAGTTACCAACTCCTTGTGGAGTTGGTGATCCTTCTCAAAGTTTTGAAGCAACCCCAGTAACCCGTGGTAGTTTACTTTAGGCTTTGTCATTCTATAATAAGTGAGGAATGGGAGATAAGACTTGGGCAGTGAGTTCAGTATTGCATCTTTCCCAAGCTGCTCATGCAAGAGAAAGTCGAGCTTGCTCAAACGCTCCATCAGCTCGATCATGTACAATATATGATCAGTGACAGAGGCACCATCCCGCATTTTGGTGTTGAAGATGGCATAACTAGTCTTGTGCCTCTCCACATCATCGGGTGTGCCAAAGGCATCCTCCAATACTTAAAGCATGTCCTTTCGTTGAGCCATCTCAAATCTGTGATTGAACGTGTTGCTCATGGCAGCCAACATGATGCAGCGCACTGTGATCCGATCACTGAGCCACTTCTGGTAAGTATCTCTAACTGTTCCACGTGCATTGATAGCTGACTCCTCAGGTGTAGGATCTGTTATCATATATAGGATCCGTTCATGTTCCAGGACTATCTTCAACTTTTGATACCAGCTACCGAAGTTGGGTCCCACCAACTTATCATTGTCCAACAATGATCGGAGCGATAGAAAAGTGGCCATATCTGCACAAAGCAAAACCATAACCTAATTAGTAATTGATTCATTAAATTTAAAGATTTAGACTTTAATCAAAAAGTTTCTCCCACTATTTTATTTGAATTGGTAGCCTCTACCTCCAATTCGAGGAATTACCGTAATTCCTTAGTGGGTACTAGAATCCACTTAGACTGCACACAAACCCAACTTTGGTTGGCCAACCTATGTACATCTAAGGGTAGGTTCATAATAATTATTTCTCTAAATAATTTTTAGTAATTTTAATTTTGCCCCAGTCCCTAATCAGTAGGCTTGGCCTCCACTGAAAAGGTCTGGTTAGGTCCAACCATTAACATGACCATACTTGGCCCATCTAGTCAATGAATGATTAGGCCCAACTTTGGTTGGCTAATCTAACCACCATTTAGAAAGATGCAGTCAAGAAATCATATTATGAATGATAATTCCATCAGCTGATAAGCACCAGGCCTTTGGGTCTCCAATGATTATCCAACTGATGGACCCATTATCATCTACTTAATGGGAGGCTATGATCTAGTTATCACCATACTATTTCATTTTAAGGATCTAATAATTTTAGAAGATTTAATTAATTTAGAGGAGGTCAGATGAACCAGCTTATCATGATCCTCCCACTGGCTTCACCAAGTCAGCTTAAGGGAGACCATTAAAAGGGCTGGTCTAGGAGCACCTAAATCAGTCACACTGATTTACCTAGCTGATATGGGTTAGCTCGAATAGTCAAGTGATCCGATCAAAATATAATTTCATCAAGAGATCAGGTAAGTTCGATCGGTGGGAGGGTCTGCCAAAGCTTGCCTTAGACACCATCAGAAATGGCTAGGTAAGCGGGCTGCCAATTAAAAACATCAATCTGATTTACCTTAGACACCAACTGGTTTAATTAGTTTCGATTAGATCAACCTAACAGTTCGTGCTAGACCGCTTAGTCAAGAATCAAGTTCATTTGGTTCTCATTAAACATATGGACTTGACCAATACAACTATTGTAATTAATTTAGAGAATCCTTGACCTAATCTAAGATAATAATTGATTAGATTTAGTCAATTCTCTAATTAAGTCCATCTTTAATCTAATCTTAGGTCTAACCCAATTAATGGACCTAATTTCCACTAACCCATTAACCCAATGTGTTATGGTTTGTGTCTTAGGTTCTTCAATTCACAATCCTAGAACCTAATCAAACAACTTCTTAATTCTCAATTAAGTTTTGGGCTGAGGGTTGGGGTTCGACTTTTCGAAAATAATTTTCATATTTGTAAAATATTTTTACAACATGGTTCTACCAACCAAGTTGCATATTTGATTCATAATCAAAATGCAAGTGAAATAAGCTTGAAACTACTTTAGATCTAATCTAAACAGGTTCATGTAATTGAAATAATTTTAACTTTAAACTGCACAAATTTTTCAGACAAATATATGATGGTCGAGCTGGCTCTTCATTGAAGTCGAGCTGGCTCGACAATATTTTGCCCGAGCATCAGTTCTGTCTGTTTGAGAGAACCGGTCGAATCAGCACCGAGCCAGCTTGATTAATCCTCGAGCCGACTCAGCTGTGTGCCCGAGCTGGCCCGGCTGGTTTCAGCAGAACTGTCAATGGTTCTTTGCACGAAAATTATTAACAAAGAATTTTATTTTAGATTTAAATATATTTTAAATCTAATAAATCATAAATTTAATCTAGATCACGTCTAACAAATTTATGATTAAAGATAGATCTACACGAACTAGGACAACCTTTGCACTGTGAGGGGTAAACCTTACAGCAGGACAACCTACAGTTCGTGATTGATCTAAAAATTTTAATTTCAGATTTAACAATCAAATTATAAATTAGATTTAATCTAAAAATAATCTAAAAATATATAAATAATCATGTAATAAATAACTTAGGCTCTGATACGAATTGAAGGAACCAGATCTAGGGTTTCAGGGTTAGATCTTGAAACTTTTTCAAGATCAGGCAGTGGAAGACTAAAATAAATCAAAATTTATCTTATAAAATCAGAGAATCTCTAGATCTAAGATTTTATTACATAATTATTAAATGGTATTAAATCAAAAATTAAAATATAAAGAGCAAGAACTACATGTTCATATCGATATGTTTCTATACTACATCTAATATATGTAAAATATAATAGATCATATCTATTACCTTGCAAGTTAGACATTCTAACTTTGCTGATCCAGGCTTGAGGATGATGTTGCAAGCCGCACATGTATCCGACCTCTAGGAGTCATCCACACGAGCCCACGAATCACGATCAAAAATTCTGGTCCAGAAAATCAGCACAGTATGCTAGTACTGTGCTGATCCTTCTTCGATGGTCGATCAGATACCTCCTTCTTCTTGATTTGGAGTCTTCCAAAGATGAGAAGTAGAGGAAGAGTTTTAGATGTGAGACACTCTCAGAAAACTTACAGATGGAGGAAGGAAAGAGGTGAACTCAGCAACCCTAGAAGAAGATCCTCTTCTTCTTCTCTTTGGTCTAACCCAGACACTTAGTTTTGTGTCTATTATATCTCCATGTCCTAACACTCTTTCTCCCTAATTTTTACATGCCCCAAAGGTCTCTCAATTCTCTATAATCCATGAAAATTTTTAGAAAAAAATTATTTAAATCAAGAGATATAAAGAATCCTTGTCTAGGTCAAATACCTAGTCAAGAAAAATCCAAACAGGGCAAGACAAGGGGTGCCCAACTCTTGGGCACCCCCTCCTTCTTTTTCTGCCATGGACCAACAGCAAAGGGCACACAATATATGCCATAAAATCTACAAAAATTTAAAAAAATTGGATAAAATCAGTACCATAAGGAAAGAGTTTTGGTTTCATAAAATTCTATCTCACAGAATTTGAAATCCAAACTAATTTCTTTTTTGACTTGGTCCACAACTACATTCTATGTAAGAGAGAAAGAATGGAAAGCTTTGGGCATGCGTGAAGGCCTGGGAGAGAAGATTTTGTCACACAAAATAGAGAGAGTGGGCATGGGGGCTAAGGTGGCGCAAGGTGAATCTTGGTCTTACTAGGGTTTAATCTATGACTTGTTCAAATTTGGTTTCTCAAACCAAATCAAACCAAAATAAATCAATCTAATTAAAATAGGTCTTAACTAATTAAGAATCTAATTTAATCAAATTAAATTAGATTTAAATCTAATTTAATTTTTTAATCGAATTAAAAATTAGGTTGACCCAAGTCCTAATTGAACTAGGACTAGTTTTTTCTTGCACTTGGCTTATCCAATAAATCAATTAGACTTGATCCAATCAAGCTCAAACTAAATCTAATTAAATCATATATAATTAGACTTAATTCAGCCCATTGGCTTAATCAAATTAAGCTAATTAGCAATCGAATTGCTAATCGATCCTCTTTAACATTTGCACTAGGTTAAATGTCAATCGTATTGATCATTTAACCCTAGAACGATTCTTAATCGTTGATCAACCATCCGATTGGATCATAAACTCTAATGTATGTGATCTCATAGGTTCAAACCTAAGCTGGTAGTATAAAAATAAATTTCTGTACCAATGAAGTGACCATCTAGCAATGGTACTCGATGGTCGGATAGGTCGAATGTGTAGAACAACATCCTTAGAACCCATACGGATATTATTTTTATATAATTCATCTCCTTGACCAAAATGCTCATACGATACCTCAGAGTTTAACTGTCAACTCTGATCGGATAGTCCACATTGTATTTCAAAATATCAAATCCATCTGATAAATTACCTTGGCCAAAGTTTTGCTAAATTAAAATACAGCGACTCATTCTTCTCCAACTCTTGGAGTGATCAATCCCATCTTGATCATACTCTGACTTTGTAAGTACTTGACTGTATCCAGAAGCCTTCGTCATTGAATTAAAAATTTAGTTAGTCCAATATCAAAGCACAGTGAGTTGCTTGCAAGTCACTGAGGCGATCTCAGGTCTAAGGGATACTTATACCTATATCATCAGAGACATTCTCAACAGCAAAATACTCTGGAGTTGGTTACGTTCAATGATGATGTATCCTTACATCTCACCTGTATGCCATACCAGTGTCTCCACACTCTTTGGTTAAGAAGACAACCAACCCATATGGCCTACAGCGACCTATGCTCGATAGAAGCTGTCGTCCTTATTAACAGCCTATCATTTGGTCGTGAATAGTTTTAAGGATTAATCGATAAATTCTCTCTTTATCAAACCTAAATAGTCTTAAGGATTTCATCACAACAACGGAATTCATTAGAAGATGAAAACTTATGATGAAAATGCCAAAAATATATTTTATTTATTAACAAATTAATTACAATACAAGATTTTTCAACCATCAACAGGCTGACGATTGACTTTTGAGACATATTTCCAACAACTTCCACTTGTCCTAAAGCCACTCGGTACAGTATCTAATATCCATCTTTGACTTATGGTTGTCGAACTCCTTTATAGTCAGGGCTTTAGTGAAGGGGTCGGTCAAGTTTTTCTTTCCGTCGATCTTCTAAAGATCGACGTCACCTTGATCTACGATCTCCCAGACTAGATAGAAGTGACGCAAAATATGCTTCGTCCGCTGGTGTGCTTTGGGTTCCTTTGCCTGAGCAATGGCACCAGTACTGTCGAGTAGAGCAGGACTGGACCATCGAGGGAGGGTGCTACTCCGAGCTCGGTAATGAATTTTCTCAGCCACACAGCTTCCTTCGCAGCATCCGATGCTGCAATATACTCCGCCTCACAAACAGAGTCTGCCACAGTATGCTGTTTGAAACTCTTCCAGCAGATGGCTCCATCATTCAGAATAAAGATATATATATGTATGTATGTATGTATCTACATACATACATACATACATACATACATACATACATACATACATATATATATATACATATATATACTACATATATATACATATATATATATATATATATGTACATATATATATATATATATATATATATATATATACACACACACACACATATATATATATGTACATATATATATATATATATATATAGACAACACACACACACACATATATATATATATACACACATATATATGTATGTATGTACATATATACATACATACATACATACATACATATATATATATACATATATATGTATGTATGTACATATATATATACATACATACATACATACATATACATACATACATATATATATATATATATATATATATATATATATATATATATATATATATATATATATATATATATATATATATGTATGTATGTATGTATGTATATGTGTGTGTGTGTGTATATATGTATGTATGTGTGTGTATGTATATATATATATATGCATATATGTATGGGTAGTCTAGGATCTGGTTGATCGGATTCTAGCTCCCATTCGGTCAGATCCTCTTCTGTTGGATCGGTGCGCATCTCCAAGACAGATGTTTGGACAAACGAAAAATTTTTTTTGTCCCGTTAGTTAACCTGACGCTGCTAAAAAAAATAAAAATAAAAGAAGGACGCGATGGGGTGAGAGTGCACATTGATTGTAATGCGATGTCACCCCACACGCATCCTCTGCCATCTTTTCGAATATCTATCCCGTGCTCCCATCCCTCTCCTGCTCCTGTCCCTCTCTGGAACCCTCTTCTCCTCCTTCTACTTTCATCTCTCTCTCTCTCAAACCCTCTTCTCCCCTCTCCCATTTAAAACCCCAATCAACCCAATACCCCCTGTCGGCTCTTCTCCAACCGTCAACTCTGGCCTTCTTCTCCCCTCTCTCTCCCTCTCTCCAACTGTTGCTGACTGTTGCCTTCAGCTATTCCCCCAACCTCCAACACCCCAACCCCAAGTTCTTCAACCCCCCCATCATCGGCTCTTTGTCAACTTGCACCCACCATCGAGTCCGATCAACTGGATCCCACTGCCTCCACCTGCTGTTGGCTCTTCTCCAACCCCCACCCAATACTAGTGAACCATATTATTCTCTAACCTCCATCCACTGCCTCCTCTCACGGCTGGCTCTTTCCTAAAACCCAACTCCCACTCTCCACCCCCATCCACCACTAGCCTACACTACCCCCAACCGATGCCACCACCAAGCTTGAGTGCCCCCAATCGTCGCTGCCACCACCCAGTGCCACCCCCAACCATCGTCGGTAGCACTCGCCATTGCCTTCCTTAATCGTTGCCACCAGCACCTGCTGTGGCTCCTAACTGACACCACCATAACTCACTACCGCACCTAATTGATGTCGCCACCACCTGCCGTCACCCCCATGTACAGTCAGAGTGAGCATATTACATTGCTAAGGTTGGCATTTTAAATTATTTTCAAATATTTATTCTTCGTGCTTTATAACTCTCTTTCTTTTTCCTTTAGGTTTCTAGATTTAGTTGGTAATTGCTGAAAAACTCAGGTATGCTTCTAATTTCTCTTTTATTATTTTTAGTTAATTATTTTTTCTTTTAGACCTAATCATTTGAATTTACTTAATCATAAAAAAATAAAAATAAAAATAAAAACAAAACAAAAGACATTTCATAATCGTGAAGTAAAATATCAAAATAAAAAAAATTCTAAATTAAAATCTTTTACATTCTTGGTCATCTTGTTTATTTGCATTTGCATTTTCATAATTAATCTAAGGGCATCAACCCATTAACAAGATAAGGTGGGGATTTCATTACCCTTCCTTAACCCAAAAACCATCTCTATCATATTGCATTACCTAGACCTTTAATCTTAAAATCAATTAGACGTCAACCTTAAGGAATTCGAGCTCAATAGAACAAGGAACCCTAAGAGTTCTACCAAGTTTGAGTTGTTTGATTAGTTGGTGTCTAGGCAAGTCCCTGAGGGTGGTTTGTTAAATTGGTTCAGTTGCTAGCTTGGCCAACTCGTTTGGTGTCTAGAAAGGCAACGATGAGTGAACCTCCCACCTCTTATACTTACCTGGGTAACTAGTTGATAAATCTCCACTTGGAAGGCTTGAAGGGTCATCTTGGAACAGTTAGGAGCTGTCTAGATTTAGGTTAACCCTAGGATAGATTGAGTTTAATTTATTGTTTCACTTGTTTGAAAAAAAAAAAATTTAAAATTTAAATTAATTTGGTTACTTTTCTTTAGATTTAGGACTCCTTAGGATCTTTTCTTTAGAACTTTTTCTCTTTTCTTTCTTTTTCTTATACATAAAAATTTTATAAAAAAAATTGTATAAACATCGAGAACCGTACACCTCGTGTGTGGAGAAGAGTGTCGGGTCGTCTAGTTAGAATTGAGTCAATTCCTGTTATTCCAATGGCTGAACCAATCCAACCCATGACCCTTAAGGATTTGTGTTATCCAGTTGGCTCCATCCAACCATCTTGTATCAGGTTGCCATAACCCACAGCTAACAATTTTGAAATCAAACCTCAAATCATAAATATGCTTCCAAAATTCACAGGATTAGAGGATGCTTATATATTTATTAGAGAATTTGAGGAGGTATGTGCAACCATGAAACTGCAATTAACAGAGGATGAGGTCAAACTTAGATTAATCAACTTTGCCCTTAAGGATAATGCTAAGAAGTGGCTTTATAGTCTGCCAAACCATTCTGTCACTACCTGGGAGGGCTTTGTGAGAATATTTTTGAAAAAGTATTTCCCCCATCATAAAACAGCTAGGATTAGGAATGAAATAAATCAATTTTATCAACTAGCTGGTGAATCATTTTGGAAGTACTTTGATCGTTTCAAGAATCTTTTGACCCAATGCCCACACCATGGAATAGAAACTTGGAGACTATGCCAGATCATCTATGAGGGGTTAGATTCAAACTCAAGAACCATGCTAGAGTCCATGTGCCAAGGCCAATTTATGGACAAAGAAACTACTGAAGCTTGACAATTCTTAGAAGACCTAGCTGAGAAAAATTTATAGTGGAAAACAACTAGGGAACCTGATAAAGCTACACCTTCAAGAGGAGGAATGCATCAAATTCAACCAACCCTAGCATCAGAGGCCAAGATTGCAACCTTAACACGTAGATTGGAAGCCTTAGAATTACAGAGACCAGCCAATGTAAATCAAATATCTGCACCCATGTGTAAAGGATACAATGCACCAGACCATGTCTTAGAAGAATGTTCCTACTCGAATGAGTGTGCACAGGTGAATGCCACCTATCAAGGACCATTGAACAATCCTTATGCACCCACATATAACCCAGGTTGGAGGAATCACTCGAATTTCTCATGGTCCCAGAATCCTAATGTAGGCAATCCAAATTTCAATCAGCAAAATCTAAGGTCCAACCCAGTGATGAACAACCCGCCAGGCTTCCATGATAATGACAAAAAAATTATCTCTTTAGAGAAAAGCCTAGAAGCCATGATGAAGACACATACCAGCTTTATGCAAACCACGGGTCAACTCATAAATAATAACACCCAAGCTATAGCCCGTCTGGAAATGCAAGTAAGTCAGCTGGCTTCGACCATTAATGAACGAGAACATAGTAGGTTACCTAGCCAACCTGAGCCAAATCCTAGGAACCAAAATGGTCCACGACCCCAACAAGAAAACCAAGTTAATGGTGTAAATGCCATTCATACCTTAAGATTGAGAAAACAAATAGACAATAAGGTAGTTGCACTTGATGATATAGAGGACTCATCTGCTGAGTCATCTTCTAAAACTACTACCTTTCAACCTCAAGCACCAGAAACTGAAAATTCACCTAGTCCAGTACTTAAAAGTCCTAGAGCTCCTTTTTCAAACAGACTGAAATCCAATAAATCTGAACATTTAGACAAAATTTTAGAGGTATTTAAACAAGTCCAAGTTAATATTCCTCTTTTAGATATAATCCATAAGGTTTCAACTTATGCCAAATTTTTAAAAGATCTTTGCACTAGAAAAAGGACCACTAATGTACCAAAGAAAGTATTTTTGGCTGCAAGTGTCAGTTCATACCTATCTAGCCATGTGCCAATTAAATATAAAGACCCTGGAGCTCCAACAATTTCTTGTGTTATTGGAGAAACCAATATAAAAAAGACCTTGCTAGATCTAGGAGCTAGTGTGAATATCCTTCCATATTCGGTGTATGAGCAACTAGGATTAGAAAAACTTCAACCTACTGGGATCACATTACAGTTAGCCGATAGATCTCTCAGGATCCCTAAGGGAATGGTCGAGGATGTTCTGATAAAGGTTGAAAATTTTATTTTCCCTGTAGATTTTATTGTTTTAGAGACTGAGCCAGTTGCGAATCTTAAAGGACATATACCTGTCATTTTAGGAAGACCATTCTTAGCTACGGCCAATGCTGAAATCAATTGTCAAAATGGTCTAATGAAGTTATCCTTTGGGAATATGACCATTGAGCTTAATGTTTTTATCTTAGAACAGGAATCCTCTTCTCATGCTGATGTCAATGTAGTCCAAGATGGTATTTATGAATCCATTGACATTAGTGATGATGAAGTCGACCTAGAGTCTAACCCCTGGTTAATCCATAAGTCTGAGGATGTCAATGAAATACTTAAAGAAAATCAGATTAACCAGGAATCGACACTTCTTACTGAACCAATCATTGAGATGGTGAAATCATCACCTAAACCATCGATAGAGGAAGCACCCATTTTAGAACTAAAACCCCTCCCAGAACATCTCAAGTATGCATATCTAGGACCCAAAGAAACTTTGCCTGTAATTATTGCATCAGACCTAGATCCCAAGCAAGAGGAGGAGTTAGTGTCAGTTCTAAAAGCAAATCAAGAAGCAATAGGTTGGACCATAGCAGATATCAAAGGAATAAGCCCTTCTATAGTTCAACATAGAATATACTTAGAGGAAGAGGCTAAACCAACAAGAGAAGCCCAAAGAAGGCTTAATCCAGCTATGAAAGATGTAGTTAAAAAGGAGATTATGAAACTCCTAGATAGTGGAATAATTTATCCTATTTCTGATAGCTCTTGGGTAAGCCCAGTTCAAGTAGTACCTAAGAAATCTGGGATAACAGTGGTCCAAAATGATGCAAACGAACTTATCCCAACTAGGACCCAAACGGGATGGAGGGTCTGTATAGACTATAGAAAGTTGAATGCTGTGACAAGGAAAGATCACTTTTCTTTGCCATTTATTGATCAAATGTTGGAAAGACTAGTCGGACAAGAGTTTTACTGTTTTCTTGATGGATACTCCGGTTACAACCAGATCCCCATAGCCGCTGAAGATCAAGAAATGACTACATTCACCTGTCCATTTGGTACTTTTGCCTATAGACGAATGCCCTTTGGACTATGTAATGCACCGGCAACCTTCCAGAGATGCATAATCAGCATGTTTTCAGATATGATAGAACGATTTCTAGAAATTTTTATGGATGACTTTTTTGTTTTTGGCCTAACCTTCTCCGAGTGTCTGAATCACCTGCAATTAGTTCTAGAACGATGTAAGGAGAAGCACTTAGTTCTCAACTGGGAAAAATGTCAGTTTATGATCAAACAGGGAATAGTTCTTGGCCATGTCATTTCTAAAAAGGGGATTGAAGTGGACAAGGCCAAAATAGATCTAATTGCAAGTCTTCCACCACCTAAATCTGTGAAAGAAATACGTTCATTTTTAGGTCATGCTGGATTCTATAGAAGGTTTATTGCCAACTTTAGCAAAGTAGCACGTCCACTGACTAATCTTTTGGCAAAGGATACCAAATTTGAATTTACTCATGAGTGCTTGGAATCTTTTGAATTTCTAAAAAAAGTACTTGTATCAGCTCCAATCATTCATCCTCCTGTCTGGTCTAAACCATTTGAATTAATGTGTGATGCGTCCGATCATGTTGTGGGCGTAATCTTAGGTCAACAGATAAATAAGCTGCCTAGAGTGATATATTATGCAAGTAAAACCTTAAATGATGCGCAGCTTAACTACACCACAACTGAGAAGGAGTTCCTTGCCGTTGTCTTTGCTTTAGAAAAATTTAGATCTTATTTGGTTGGGACCCACACCATTATTTACACCGATCACTCAGCCATTAGACATCTCCTAGCAAAGAAGGATGCCAAGGCACGCTTAATCAGATAGATTTTGCTCCTTCAAGAATTTGACCTAGAAATTAGGGACAAGAAAGGCACTGAGAACGTTGTAGCAGATCATTTGTCCCGAATTTAGTCGCACCATCTAGTGAACCACCCATCAATGAATCTTTCCCAGATGAGCAACTCATGTCTGTGTCTACTGAACCTTGGTTTGCTGATATTGTAAATTATTTAGCCATAGGTAAGATACCTTCTCATTGGACTAAGCAGGATAAATATAAATTCTTTGCCCAAGTGAAGTATTTCATTTGGGATGATCTTATCTTTTTAAATAATATCCTGATCAAATTATTAGAAGGTGTATCTCAGATAACGAAGTCATGAATATTTTATCTTTTTGTCATGATCAAGCATGTGGGGGTCACTTCGCATCTAAGAAAACTGCTGCTAAGGTTCTCCAATGTGGTTTTTATTGGCCCAATTTGTTTAAGGATGCTCATGAATATTGTAAAAGTTGTGCTCAATGTCAGAAAATGGGTCGAATCACCAAGCGACACATGATGCCACTCAACTCAATCTTGGTAGTTGAAGTTTTTGATGTTTGGGGGATCGATTTCATGGGACCATTTCCAAATTCTTTTGGAAATGAATATATTCTAGTAGTAGTTGATTATGTTTCAAAATGGGTAGAAGCAATTGCATGTAGAACACCCATAGCAAAATGGTCATTAAGTTTCTTAAAGAAAATATTCTCTCCCGTTTCGGTATTCCTAGGGCAATCATTAGTGATCGGGGAACCCATTTTTATAACCGACCTTTTGCAATATTGATGAAAAAGTATAATGTCACCCACAAATTGGCCACACCATATCATCCTCAAACTAGTGGGCAAATTGAAGTGTCAAACCGCAAATTAAACAGATCCTGGAAAAAACTGTTAGTGCCAATAGAAAGGATTGGTCTTTAAAATTAATTGATGCACTTTGGGCATACCGAACCGCTTTCAAGACCAATCTAGGAATGTCTCCTTATAGGATTGTGTTTGGTAAACCATGTCACTTGCCTATTGAGATATAACACAAAGCCATGTGGGCCATCAAACAACTAAATATAAATTTGAACGACGCTGGAAACCATAGGAAGCTTCAGTTGAATGAATTAGAAGAACTTAGAAATGAAGCCTATGAAAATGCAAGGATATACAAGGAACGAACCAAAGCATTTCATGATCAATCAATTATGAGAAAAACTTTCAATATCGGACAAAAGGTGCTCTTATATAACTCTAGATTACATCTGTTTTCAGGAAAGCTTAGGTCTAGATGGACAGGACCATTTTTAGTAAAGGAAGTCTTTTCACACGGAGCTGTTGAGATAAAAAACCCAAGTAATGGTGTTATCTTTAAAGTTAATGGTCAACGATTAAAACCATTCTTGGAATTACCTGTCGAGACTGTTGAAGATGCCTTGGTTCTTTATGAACCAACTTATTCTGATTAAATTGCTTCGAGGTTTGGTCTGGCTGAAGACATAAAACTTAGCGCTTCTGGGAGGCAACCCAGCTTATTTAATTTCTAATGCTTTCTTTGTTTTCAGTTTGCTTAGGACAAATAAATTAGATAAACTCCATTGGGGACAATGTCGGTCAAGTTGGGGGGAGAGCTTGAACAAAATCAGGTGTTATCATTTTCTTTTCCTTCCACTATGAGTTATTTCTTATATTTAATATATTAAAAAAAAATTAAAATAAATTAATCTAGAAAAGAAATAAGAGTAAGTTAGAAAGTATTTGCTAATAAATGTAGTGAGTCACGGAGAAGATTAGCTGGTTAGACTCTTGGTGGCCTAGGTCATTTAAAGACTATTAGCACTTTCAATTGCACATGCACACTAACAAGGTAAAGTAGATGTTAATTGTAAGGCCAATTAAGGATTTGAGTATTATTTAAATTAGATAATTTTTCTACACCCCAATTGAAGAAATTTGAATTTAAGGAAAGAGCTACCTGCCTGAAATAAAATGCAAAACACAGAGTAAATGTGGATTGCCCTAAGCCTAGTAACCGGTCTCTTCACCTAAGTCAAGTGTTGAGATTCGCATCAAACGTGGTGGGAAGGCCAGGATGCTCAGCAAAAAAAAAAAAAAAAAAAACAGTGTGAAAGCTACCTTAGTTCTTTGTTTAATCTGGGGTGTATAAAAATTAATCAACTAAGTTATGAAAAATGATACAATTGGCCTGTACAAGTTAATACTGAAATACTAAGTTAGTTATCACTCACACAAGTGCTATAAAACTTTAAGTGTACTCTAAGAAAGCTCCTAAGAAGACTGACTACTGATTCTAATTCGAAGCTCATTACTTAGTAATACTAGAAAACTTCTTGAATTTCGATCTTAAATTAATTTGCAAAGGAAGGATCTTTTTGGAATATGATCTTATTTTGGTACATTGCTAAGGGACTAGCAATGATTAAGTTGGGGGGTGTGATTTATGTCACAAATTGACATAAAAAGTATCAATTAATATCTAAATTATCTAACTTTATTAGAAAATTGATACTTGTTATTATATTTTGCAGAAGAAGAGGTCATCAATAGAAAGAAAAGGAAAGAGGATTCCAACGGCGTAAATTTTACGCAAAACGGAGTTAAATTGACCCAGGAATTGAAGAATGAAGAAAGAAGACTCAATTGGGTCAAACCCGAGTCAAATCAGGTCAAAATTGGTCAAAAATCAACTGATTTGGTGATCTGGTTAGCCGTCTGGTCCACAGCAACAGGCGCCTGGACCATGGACCCATCGGCGCACCATAAACCAGCCAATCAGCGAGTCTCGGCTCACCGCAACGCATCGCGAGCCCGATCCACGCGCGCGGTCCAGGGCTCATGAGGAGAGAGAAGAAGGTCCGAAGGGCAACCTGGTAACTTCACATCACTCGATGGTCCGATCTTCTCTGATCAAGATCCAACGCTCCACATTTTTGCACCATCGGACGGCCACCATCGCAGCCGTCAAGATCCAACCGTAATCAAGGCAATTGCAAGAATCAATAAATACTAGGACAACATGGGATCCTTCTGCAGTGCGATCCAACGGACGAAATCTTCTAGCACCTTGATCGGACGGTCCGCGATGCATCCGACCTGATCCCATCTCTGCAGCGCGATCCAACGACAGCGCTTCACCCAGATCGTGATCCGACGGCCCAGAATCGCTCCCAGCTTGATTTATTAGATGAATTGGGTCCTTTAGATGAAGATCGGACGGCTGAAATAATTTCTAGGGTTTCTTGATGGATTTAAGTGCTTTTTGAGCGAGATTTGAGCCCCTAAACCTCCCTAACAGCCCTCTAAAATCTCTTAGTCCCACATCTAAAGTTTTGAAAACCTTATAACGCCCAAATGCCTATAAAAAGCCCCCAAAGGCCCTTGTTTTAATGATTCTTGCCTTCCGATCAAGCTTGTAACCCTAGATAGTGGGGTTTTTAGCTTTCTTCTCAAGCCTCGAGCCTCGAGCTTTGAGATTTTTGTAATAATTTTTTTTTATATAAAATCTTATTTTTATGTAATTTTATCTCTTTACATTATGCAATTTATTTTTTTTGCAATTAGGATAGTTTAATTTATGCAATTTAATTTTATGCAATTAGGTCAGTTTAAATTATGCAGTTTAAATTTATGCAATTAGGATAGTTTAATTTATGAAATTAGGGTAGTTTACTTTTCTGCATTTAAATTTTGCAAGTAGATTTAGATCATGTCTAGCTAAGCATCCCTTCTAGGGTTTGCGATGAAGCTAGATCATGAGTAGGGGTTTTACATAGGGTTTTTTCTTTTTCTTAGGATTTCTTTTTCTTCTTCTTTTGCCAAAAATTTTTGATGAACTACAGTTGGGTCAGAGTCCCTTCATAGTTCATGCTTGATTCAGTGCATAGGAGGAGAAAACCCTAAGGGATCCTAGTTACTACTCCCCTGTAAAGAATCTTGATGGGTTATCGTTGGCCTTAGTCCCTTCATAATCTATGCTTGGGAAAGACAAGAGGAGTAGTCGTTAGGATCAATAAGAAAAATTTAGGTAGAATTTCCTAATCTAGATCTAGTGGATTCAAAAACCTAGATCCTTAGTCTTATTGTCTTTAGCAAACAACTTTCGATTTTCGATTTTCGTTAAAGCTCGCTTGAGCATAGATTTGAAAATCATTTTTAAACCAAGTCTCTGTGGGATCGACCCGTACTCGCTGGTCGTGCTACTCTGCACACTGTGCACTTGCGGTTTTATTTACAAATTTTAAGATTTGCACATCAAGTTTTTGGCACCGTTGCCGGAGACCAGACGGCTAACCAGATCACCAAATCAGTTGATTTTTGACCAATTTTGATCTGATTTGACTCGGGTTGACCCAATTGAGTCTTCTTTCTTCATTCTTCAATTCCTGGGTCAATTTAACTCTGTTTTGCATAAAATTTGCACCGTTGGAATCCTCTTTCCTTGTTCTTTCTATTGATAACCTCTTCTTCTGTAAAATATAATAACAAGTATCAATTTCCTAATAAAGTTAGATAATTTAAATATTAATTGATATTTTTTATGTCAATTTGTGACATAAATCAATATTCTTACCACTTTTCACTTTCTAATCATAATTTTGAAGAGCTGCATGAATGTTGCAGAATTATGTTAATATATTTAATTTTTAATTTATATAGTAAATAAGTTATAATTGATCTTCATTGATTTTTGCAGATGGTTCGTTCGAAGTCCTCTTTGAGTCACAAGAGGAGCTCTCGAAAGAGAGCTCTCCCCCAATTGATAAATTATCGCTGCTATCTGCGGCGATATGTGGACTTCATTAGGGACATCCGGGAGCTATTGACAGATGCTCACAAAAAATTGATACAGCAGACATCCTTCCACTATATGCTTGACATCTCAATCATCACACAGGAGTAGGCAGTTGTAGACCAACTCCTCAGTTACTGAGACAATAGCAAGAGGGGATTTCATTTAAGAGGGTAGACGTTGATCTTCTCTGTTGAGGATGTTGTCCTCATTTTGGGGCTATCCCTGAATGGGGTGGCTATTGATATGAAGAAGGCTCCCCATAGTGTAGTTAGGACCACATATTTTGGAGGGATAGTTAGAAGAGATGCATTGGAAGATAGGATCAAAGAATTATTGTCTAATTCTTTTTCCAATGGCATCCGATCAATGGTGCAATTGCTTGTTTCATACCTTTTGGATACAATTTTGTCTCCTTTGTTGAATCTTAGCATTGCATTGTAGATCTTCTCATTGTTGACCCCTTAGGGGACATTGGCCATTTTGCATGGGCCAGAGCAATCCACGAGCACCTCATGAAATTCATTTCAAGGGCTGCGGAGAAGATAAAGAGAAGAGAGAGAGGTGTAAAGGAGAGCACCGATTATCTTAATAGATGCGTTATAGTTCTGATGGTAAGAAAGATGTTAAGTTATTCCTTTATCTTCTTATTCCATTTTGATTATCATTATGTCTTCATGTGATTGCTTTTCTTTCTTTCAGGTTTGGCATTTTAAGAGAACAGGTATAGTCAAACTATTTATTTTCAGCCAGGTTCCTCGAATCTTGAACTGGGAGAAACCTCACTTCAGGAAAAGGGCCCACTTATAAGAGGTGTTGAAGGGCCTAAAAGATGGAGATGTAGTATTACTTTGATGCTTGATATTATATTTTTTCTTTTGTAAGAATATTAGGGATCTAATTATTTTACCTTTATTTTCATATTTGAGATCCACTTTGAGCATCATCACCAGATGAGGTGTTGCTCCTTGAAGTGAGTCCTTCCACCCATCAGATAGACAGAGCTGAAGGTGAAACAAGTAAGATGGGTAAAACAAGTAAGATGGATAGGAAGAGGAGTAGAGCTAGCAGTGCATATAGCACTGCCACGATATTGACCTATCATATAATTAAATATTTTTAAAATTTATTGCTAACATATGTAATTGTTATTTATTTATCCTCAGATGGAGCTCGTACGTAAATACCGAAGCATCTTTGCAGAGGTGAGGAGTGGGAGGGCTCGAGACGATGTCGAGAAGATGAAGCTTTGGAGGATGCTCGTTGAGAAAGATAAGTTGATTTTTGAGTTACAGACGGTATTGAAGAGCACTGAAGGGAGCATTGAGATCAAGGATGCAGAGGGGAGCACTCATGAGGCGGCGTCAGATGGGTCACTTATTGAGTTTGTGAGTACTAATAGCCCGACGGTACCCATCGAGCATATTGACCCACATCATATTGAGAGATGGGTTACGTAGTGGAAGCAGATAGTTCGGAGCTTTCATCTCCTACGCAATCCATTCATCTCCCTACCTTCAACTACTCCAAAGCTCAAAAGAAAGTCCAAGAAGAAGTCAGTCCACCGTAGGGATGATGACGTTGTAAGTAGAGTTATGATTTAGTAGAATATTCATACTTCATTCACATCCGACATCCAACATACTCATGCGATATACAGAGATTTTTTGAGACTAGCCGTGATTTCCTCGGGTTGCAGCTTCTGGATGATGCGGAGCGTAGGCAAGTCTTTGATTTTTTTTTAAAAAAATTGATTGGTATGTCATTCCATTATTTATAAAATAAATAATTTTGATATCTTTCAAACTATATTTGTCTTTGGTCTTTAGGTTTGATATTAATTACATCATATAGGTCTTTGGTTTGGACTGATGGCATCAGCATCATCAACCGACTGTAGGTTCATGACATACTATCTAAAAATTTAATTGATGATGTAAGTATTATGTACTAAGTTAGATAAATCAAATATATGTGTAAGTTAATTTTTATTTTTTGCAATGGAGTATACAGGTCATATATATTTTTTGGTCCCTCCTGCAGCAACGTCCTTCAATTAATTTGCAGTCTATCTTTATATTGTGACCCTTCTTTATGGTACTTATTTATATTCTTCATACAATATTATGTATTGTAGCATTGTATTGTGTGTGTAGTCTAATGTATGTTTCAATATTTTCATCATTCTAGAGCATGTTGCTGGACAAATGAAAATGGAAGGTTTCTGACAAAGTTGTACGAGACTTCATGTCTCATTCATTAGTTAAAGTCAAGTAAATGTTCGTGCCCATATGCTCATCATTTCACTGGCACTTGCTTATCGTCGATATAGAGAGCACATATTTTAGACACTACACATCTATGAGTGGTGCAGAGTATAGGAGCGTCATTAGAAGATTTATGAGTAATGTCCATATTTATCGAATATTTATCGAATATCGAATGTTGTGCATACTCATATATTACTAACAATATGGTTGATTACTAATATTATGATTACAGGTGACCTGATTGACTGAGATGACACGAGATATGTACTCTATTGATATGGGTGGTTGGCTGCTCCATTTCATTGATTGTCCATAGTAGGATGTCGGATAATCATTATAATCGATACATCCATGTGAATTTAATTTCACCGTATCAGTTATTTACTTTTGATTGTGAGCATAAAATATTTTTTTTGTAGGTCTGATTGTGCTATTTATATCATGCATTTTATGGAGAGTCTGATGATGGGATGGGAGATCACAGATTCTTATGTGCGAGAGTTATGTGCCAGATATGCTGTGTAGGTGATCGCGAAGGGTCGTGAGGTGGAAACATTCTAGTTTGTGCTATTGCTATCGTGGATGTATTGTGAATATTTTTTATGAATCTTTAACAATACATTCAAAAATTTATATTCAAATTTGTATTCTGTCATTAATGGAACTATTAATTTGATATATATAAATATTCAGTAACAGATGTGAATGATTGATGCAATAGATTTTTTGACATGTGGGTTTATTCTTCAATTTTTTGTATTTATGTTTATTGATAAGTTTGATAATTATTTGATGTAAATTTTCTATATTATTATTTTGTGTTGTGTTTGAAGTTGTTTCAGATCAATTTGTGCTTATTTGCAGAGGGATTGGTTTTGTGCTTATTTACAGGGGGATTAGTTTTGTTTCTGTATTTACAATATTGTTTCTCATTATTTATGTTTATATTAAGAGGATAAATATAAACTATGAATAACAGGATAAATTATGGGTGGGTAGGCTAAACACCAAGTACTTCATAATAATAAATAAAAATTTTAAATAATAAACACAAACTCTCTGAATAATAAATACAAACTCTGAATAATGAATATAAATTTTTAATAATAAATAAAAATTTTAAATAATAAACATAAAAATTTTATTAGAAGAAACACAAATTCTGAATGATAAATACAAATTATCCAAAATAAAATAAATATAAACTTTAAAATGATAAATATAAACTATCCAAAATAAATACAAACTCTAAAATGATAAATATAAATTATCTAAAATAAATATAACTCTGAATTTTATAGAATAAACACAAACTTTGAAATGATAAACATAAATTATGGGATGATAAATATAAATTATCCAGAATAAACACAAACCTTGGGACGATAAACATAAATTGCCTAGAATAAACATAAATTCGAAGCTCTGCAGAATAAACATAAACTCTAGGGTGATAAACACAATTTTTTTCAACAAATATAAACTCAAGATCAAAAAGTTGAGTGATCCAAGGTCCACCCAGGATAGGATAAAGTCCAGCATAAATAAATATAATCTATCCCAGAATAAACACAAACTTCAAATAATAAACACAAGAGACTCATTTTCATAATAAACATAAATTTTGAATAATAAATATAAATTATATATAATAAATAGAAACTGTTTGACCCCGACTTTGTATTTGATCCTGACTTGGTGTTTGTCCTGAGATGATTTGTACAGGATTTAATGTTTATTCTCCTCAGTTAGTGTTTATCCAAACAGTTTTTATTTGTCATTTGTGTTTACTATTCATAATTTCTGTTTATTTATTATGTAGAGTTTATGTTTATTCTAGAGCACTTTATGTTTATCCTGGGTGGATCCGATTTTGTATTTATTCTGGATAGTTTCTATTCATCATCTCAAAATTTATGTCTATTATTCATAGTTTCTATTTATTATGTGAAGTTTATGTTTATTCTAATGTACTTTGTATTTATCCTGGGTAGATCCAACTGTGTTTATTTCAGATAGTTTTTGTTTATTATCTCAAAATTTATGTTTATTATTTGTAATTTTTATTTATTATATGGAGTTTGTATTTATTCTGAAGCACTTTGTGTTTATCCTGCCATAAAAGTTAGTTTATTTTTATTTTGTTTATGTTTATTATTTAGAGTTTGTACTTATGATAGGATGGTTTGTATTTATTTTTACTAGAGTTAGTGTTTATCCTTCTTAGTTAGTATTTATCTTGGGTGGACTCAAGTTTGTATTTATTTTGGACAGTTTCTTTTTATCGTCCCAAAGTTTGTATTTATTATTCGCAGTTTCTATTTATTATGTGGAGTTATGTTTAT
This sequence comes from Elaeis guineensis, assembly GCF_000442705.2. Lineage (NCBI taxonomy): Eukaryota > Viridiplantae > Streptophyta > Magnoliopsida > Arecales > Arecaceae > Elaeis > Elaeis guineensis. The sequence goes on from NC_026000.2 coordinate 23,289,439, forward strand.
TTTGGAGCACTTTATCTTGCCATGACAGATAGCAATCTCGGTAGTTTATATTATCTTGGGCTATTTGTGTTTATATAGGAGTTAGTGTTTATCTTCCTCAGTTAGTATTTATCCTAGATCGAGCTTGTATTTATCCTAGATCGAATTTGTATTTATCTCGAATAGTTTTTGTTTATCACCTTAGAGTTTATATTTATTATTCATACTTTTTATATAGGGTTTATGTTTATTTTAAAGTACTTTATGTTTATCTTGGATTCATGAAAGACAGAGCAATCTTGGGAGTTTATGTTTATCCTCGACTTATTTATATTTATTATTTGGAGTTTGTATTTATCTTGGGCCTGTTTGTATTTATTATGAAAAGTTTGTGTTTATCCTATGATAAACCTAGAATAAATTTGCTATATGTTGGATTGATTTTGATGATAACAAAAGTATTTGAGTATAAGTATAGTATTAAACTTTAAGAAGCTCAAGTATTTTTCAACATCTAAATGAAGAAGCACCATTTAAGATCCTAATGCTAAACTCTGATAAAACTCTAGATTAGATGTATCTTCAAAGAGCTTTAATAAATTTAGAAGGTAAGTCTAGCCTAAAAATCAAATTAGAGTAGAAAGGCTAAAAAATAATATTTAAAATATTTATGCAAACTGAGCCGATCTAGTTTGAGTGAATACAGAAAATAGAGCATAGAATATCAAATTTCAGGATCCAAGAGACTGAGCCGATCCAGTTGAAAATTGAGCCAACCGAATGAGCAACTTAGCCAACACAGCCATAAAGATAGTCGATCAAGTCTGAGAATACATCAACATTAATTTGGTGCATACTTGATTTAGCATGCAATATTAGTTTGGCACAGAGTAAATATCTTAATTTGGCATGCAATATTAGTTTGGCATGGAGTAAATATTTGAACTTCATAATCATCAAGGTAATATTAGATGCACAAAATCTAGCAGAGCAAATCATATTGTTTGGAGTCATATATTCATTCAAAAATATGTACAACTGAGGTAAGTGAGTACATGATTCTATGCATCATGCTATATCATTTTTTCATTCATATGTAAATCATTCAACATCATTTTTTTATTCATATATAAACCATTCAACAGAGGATATGTAAACCACTCAGTTTGATGCAAAAATGATATATTCATAGCATAAAATAAAAATTGGTACATTCAAGAAAATACAGCATATAAAGTACTACATCATCACAACATACAAAATTAAGATGACGCCAACACAGTCTCATCCTTAGGATCAGCTAGGACAGTGGGATGATAGCGACGGATAGATGAGGATGGTCTAGAGGAGGATGGCTGATTAGGAGGAGGCTGATTGGATTGATCTTGACTTAAAGATTCGAAACAAGAATATTCATTTGTTGGCTGATCTAGGCAATATTCTATAATACTGTAGCCAATCCAGTAGAGAGAATATTTTATCTTTCTATCCCACCTGATTCTCTCTGTATCGTAATCTGGAGCACTGTAAGAGTGCAGATAACCTCGTCTAGCTGATGTTGCATATATGTGTGAGGTGAATATCTCTCTAATTTCACAATACGACATATCAAATTACGAATATCATGTTTTATATCCTGCACTGTTGAAATAAGATTGTTCAATTTTTACTCGAATGAAGAACTATATGTGCCAGTCGGATCCATACGTGCAGTATTCTCTCTTGAAGATAAGGATTGAAGAATAGATATGACCTTTCGAGCAATTACACTAATCACATCTGGAGTCATCCTCACTTGATCAACATCTCTAAGCTCTATAAGCTCCATAGATCTGGAAGGTCCTGTTCCACTTCTATTAAATTGAGGTCTCTCTTTCTCAGCTGAAATATCCTCCTTAACATATTCCCTGCTTTCATCCTTTCTAGTCCACTGACCATTATCAGTTTTGAACTAGTGCATTCTGTTGAGGGCTCTTTTATTGATTTTGCTACCTCTGTCCAATTTTGTTGATTGTTCTCCTTGAATCCTCACTCTATAATATTTAAAGATATGGGTTAAAATCATGACATAAAATAGGAATGTCTGTGCTCTACCCATCACTTCTTGCATAGCCCTGATAATCATTCTTGGAAGGTTGAGTGGGATGCATTGAACTATATAATATATAATTGCTAAGTTCCTCTCTGTTATATTATTAAATCCTTCTGCTCTAGGTTGTATAATCTAGCAAACAATAATGTGAAAGAGTCTCATTTTAACATTTAAGTGTCACCCATAAATTTTACAGAATTAGCTATGGTCCTCTACCCCAAGAATAGTTTCTATTTTTATGCTTTATTCTCTCTATTGTCCTACAGGTCACCTTCAATTGAAAGTTTCAAAATTTATTCTAGTATTTCATCATCAAAATAATTTTTTTTTCTTTTATTGAAAATGATACAGTATCATCTTTTCTAAATAAAATATTCTAATAAAATTCTCTAACTAACTTCATAAATATTGAAGTTTCAGCTGTGCAGATAAATTTTCATCCCATACCTCTAATCAAGTTTGCAATCTCGAATCTCTTGAATCTAGAAAATTTATATTTATAATATGATCAGAGAAAATATTTTTGTCACTTACTAGACTTCTTAGAGAAGATGATCTTGAAGGAGGTGATGAAGCTGGAGTTGTTGCTTCTCTTGCTCCTCTTCCCCTTCTACTTTTTTTACTTCTGGTTGCTCTTTGGCATTAGGGAAGATACATCTTCGGAGCCATCCTTTTTCAAAGTTGGTTGAGAAGGAGGTGGAGAAAAGATTTTGATTTGAGATTTGAGATGTGAGTGGAGATGGTATGATGGATTTGAAGATGGGAGCTAAAAATTTTGAGAGAAATGAAACGGTCGGAAGGGAAAGAAGATGAACAGGTGGAGCGAGGAGCGAGGATCTTGATTTTAAGTCAATATTCCAAACTAGTTTGGTGAACTTGGATTAGATCGAATGTAATGAATGGATTTGAAATCGGTAGAAGGAAGGCGCCTACATCCTGGTTGTAGACGTCTACGACCAGAATGTAGGCACCTACAATCAGCCTACAACCAGGATGTAGGTTGTAGGCGCCTACATCCTAGTTGTAGGCACCTACATTCTAGTTGTAAGCGCCTACAACCAGGATGTAGGCGCCTACAATCAGCTGCCTCTTTTTCGTGTTCATGTAATTTCAAATCGATTTATTTCATCCGATTTGATTCAAGTTCATAAAATTTTTTTAATCTCGACCAACATCCTAGCTCCTCCTATCTATCTTCTTTTTGTCCTGGCTTCTGTTCATCTTCTTTTTTTTTTTAATTGTAGGTACTTACAATCATAGATGCCTTCAAGATGACACGAATGATTCACTGAAAACTTAACCACCCCTATTAGGTCACGGGCGTCCCTTGACCACTCCTATTAAGTCATAGGTGCCTTCAACATGCAGGCATACAAACAAGAAGTTCAACCATGCACGCACATCCAAGGGCGAATCAAAAACTTCTCGAGATAAACACTTCAAACTATCAGAGATAAATATAAACTTCACATAATAAATAGAAACTGTGAATAATAAACACAAACTCTGTGCAGATAAATAGAAACTATAAATAATAAACACAAACTGTGAATAATAAATATAAACTATGAATAATAAATACAAACTTTATACAGATAAATAGAAACTATAAATAATAAATATAAATTTTATGCTGATAAATAAAAAATAAATACAAACTCATAGTTAAAAATTAAGTGATCCTAGATCCACCCACGACAAACAATAAGGATAGCATTGAGTCCTATAAAAATAAATACAAACCAAGAAGATAAACACAAACTCTGAATAATAAATAAAAATTATGAATAATAAATATAAAATTTGATAAATAAAAAACTATGAATAATAAATAAAAACTATAAATAATAAATACAAACTCTGTATTGATAAACAAAAATTTTTTGAGATAAACACAAACTCACGGTTCAAAATTGAGTGATAAAAACTTACGGTTCAAAATTGAGTGATTCTAGATCCACCCATGATAAATAATAAGAATAAACAATAAGTCTTAAAAAATAAACACAAATTATTGGAGGATAAGCATAAACTTTGAATAATAAATATAAACTATAAATAATAAATATAAAATTTATATCGATAAACAAAAACTATAAATAATAAATATAAACTTTGTGTCAAAAATAAACACAAACTAAGAGGATAAATATAAACTCTAAATAATAAATAGCAACTACGAATAATAAACATAATGCCTATATGGATAAATAAAAATTATGAATAATAAATAAAAATTATAAATGATAAATGCAAATTCTATGTTTAAAATTTTTTAAAATAAATATAAATTCTTAATTCAAAATTAAGTGATCCTAGATCCACCCACGATAAATAATAAAAATAAAATAAGTCTTAAAAAATAAATACAAACTATCAAAAAATAAACATAAACTTCAAATAATAAACAAAAACTATGAATAATAAATATAAAATTTATGTCGATAATATTTGCAAACTCTGTGCCAAAAATAAACACAAATTGAGAGGATAAATATAAATTTTGAATAATAAATAAAAATGATAAATAATAAACATAAAATCTGTATGGATAAATAAAAATTATGAATAATAAATAAAAATTATGAATAATAAATATATTTCAAGATAAATACAAACTCACAGTTCAAAATTGAGCGATACTAGATCCACCCATGATAAATAACAAGAATAAACAATAAGTCCTAAAAAAATAAACACAAATTATCGGAGGATAAACATAAACTCTGAATAATAAATAAAAATTTTATGTCAAAATAAACACAAACCAGGAGGATAAATACAAACTCTAAATAATAAATAGAAACTATGAATAATAAACATAAAATTTATATGGATAAATATAAACTATGAATAATGAATAAAAATTGTGAATAATAAATACATTCTAAGATAAACACAAACTCATGATTCTAAATTCAGTGATCCTAGATCCACCCATGATAAATAATAAAAATAAATAATAAATTTTAAAAAAATAAACATAAACTATCGGAGGATAAACATAAACTCTGAATAATAAACATAAACTCTGAATAATAAACACAAAGTTTGCACCGATAAACAGAAACTACGAATAATAAACATAAATTTTGTACTGATAAATAAAAACTTTCGATAAATAAAATTTTTTTAAAATAAATACAAACTCATGATTCAAAAATTGAGTGATTCTAAATAAATAGAAATTATGTATGATACAAACTCTATCTTTACAGAAACTAATAAACACAAACTTGAATTCAAAATTCAAAAGTTAAGTTTGTCACTATAGAATTTCTGTTATCCTGAGAGTTTCTGTTTACCATCTCAGAATTTCTATTTGTTATTTGAAGTTTCTGTTTATTATTTAGAGTTTGTATTTATTTAGAGATTATACTTATTCTGAAGTACTTTATATTTATCTCAGGCCTATTTATATTTGTTATTTAGAATTTATATTTATCCTCTATTATTCAGAGTTTTTATTTAGTATTCAAAGTTTGTATTTATTCAAAAATTATATTTATTCGAAAGTACTTTGTATTTATCTTAGGCCTATTTGTGTTTATTATTTAAAATTTATGTTTATCCTCTAATAGTTTATATTTATTTATCCTTGGTTGCACTCTGAATTTATGTTTATCCTATGCAATTTCTATTTATCGCATAAGTTCGAATACAAAATATGGACAAACAATAATTATAATAACTTCTGAACTCAACAATTATAGAACATATCAATATCTATGGCAACAACCACAGATAACATAAAGTAAATTATGATAATTCCATCTCGCGACCTTGATGATCACCTGCATAGTATACTGGCACATCACTCTGGCTAGTATGGAGTAAATATCTGAACTTTATAATCATCAATGTCACATTAGATACATAAAATATAATAGAGCAAAGTGTATTGTTTGTTCCATAGGAGTCATACCTTCATTCAGAAATTGGTATAACCATATATCTTTACATGTTAATGATGGAACAAAGGAACAAATCATGCAAATTATTTATAAATAATATCTATCTAAATCAAAACACAAACATCATAACAAAATTATAATCATGGACTCTAAAACACTAATGAGCCATGTGAGTAGTCAAAATTCTCTTCTTTAGATGAACCGCTGCTGATGTAGACTTTGAAATTATCTACCTGCATAAAGTATAACCATTTAGTAAGTCATAAAAAAAAAATTATTAAAATAAATAAATATAATATAATTATCAGCTGTTACTAATATTTACCTTGCATGTTCGAATATTATGATCTTTTGGATTACATTTCTTGCATGTCCACTATTTCTTCGCTGCAACCTCTATTGGATGCTTGAACTTGTTGAGCTTTTTGCGATCTTTATAATTAGAAACTAAAGAATCTTTGAATGTTACAGAATTATCATTTTTTTTTCTGCTTGGTTACATTGTGTCATCGCTATCGGATTCTGAATATGACTCTCATCTATTATACTTTGTTCTGCTGATAGGTTCTTCTTCAGTGAACAAACATTTTCAATGATAGACTCCATATCACATATCATTTATGATAAGATCATATATTTTTTGGTAAGTACAACTATCATATGCTAATTTCAAATTTTTTTTACATAGCCCATTGAATCTTGTAGTTTTTGACGTCGTATCCTCCTAAACTTCACATACACCATGTGCCGTATCAGCACCTCCTTCTTTGATAGATTTTATCCAATATTTTAATATATAATGTGCAGAGATATAGTGAATTTGTAGAGCAATGAGAACTTTTAACACATGAGCACATAAAATGCAAATGAATTCAAACATTAAACATTCACATGAAAATTTCTCTTCCGACGTAATACATGTTACACGATTTGCTATTCTCTATTGTGCAATTCTATTAGAGGCCTCAATCTCAATTATATCATACAATTTATACTTCTCCATCTCCTCCATATCATACATGGTCGTCATTTTGAGTTGATCCCTACAGAGTCTAAAAATAATTCTTGTATACACTTCAAGAGTATGTTGCTCGATTGGGTACTTCGACCGCAAACTTGTTTGAACGTGGTACATCCTGAAGTCTTTTTCATCTTCTCGATTATATCTACTCTCCAAGACTGCCTCAAACTGTGTAATAAATCTAAAAGCATTTATGTGATTGTCCACATAACCTTTAAACAACGAGTATATACTTTCACTGTGCTGTGTTGTAGACATAAAAGTAAAGAATATATGCCTAAAATATGCAGGCATCCATTAGTCTCGTGTATTGAATAGATGATCAAGGTAGGCATTGGACTCCAAGAAGTACTTTTTTATAAACTCATCTCAACGATACTCAAACTACTCTAGAGAGATGGAAGTATTGATATAATGATGAAGATCCTCTTTCAGTCCATCTTTTGTATTAAAAAGAATAGATAGATGTTCTCTGATATTCTTCAGGACATGCTACTTACAAAATCGATAGATAATATTAAAAAAAATATACTCAATTATCTTTTTCATTACTGGATCTTGATCAGTTAATATGCATTTTGGATGCTTGCCATAATGTGCCTCCAGCAAAGATCGAAAAATTCAAATAAATGATTCGATAGACTCATCTCGAACTAATACACAATCAAATAGAATTGACTTTATGTGGTGGTTGATGCCAACAAATGATGCAAAAGGTATGCTATATTTGTTCGTCATATATGTACTATCAAATGTCACCACATCATCAAAGTATTAGTAAGACAATCTTGACTTTCCATCAATCCAAAAAATATTCTGGATATTATTGTCGGCATCTAATTGATGGCATAAAAGAAAGCTAGATTCTCGACTTGCTAAGTTTGAAAATGATTAATTATTATTTGCAGGTCAATATTGAATAATTATTTTCAGAGATTGCTTTTAAGGTTGCTCAAATCCTTCCTCGTAAAGCTTATATTTCGTATACCTTCATGCGATTGTGAAATGGCACCCATGATTTATTGAGTTGAAATATTTTGATCATGTAAAGTTCTTATAAACTCGTTATCTTCTGAGGTGATCTTTTTATGTGATCGGAGAAAGCAAGTTTTCAATAGACTATAAATGAGCTCATGATTATGAATATCGCGAAGCATGATAACCTTCTATTTGTCAACTTCAGTCTTTTTAATATGCATTTTGGCTTTATATCCAGTGTGAATGCTCTGTCGTTCTTTGCGTGGTGTAATTTATGCTTCATGATCTTGTCCATCAACTGCAAATTGATCTTAGGCTTATATACTTTTTTTTTACAACATGTAAATTTTTATCTACTGATTTCTTTACTTTTTAACGATCGATAAGATGATCCCTTTCGAATACCAAAATCTTTGTTATATGCATATTAGTTGTAGGATTCCATTGCTTTTTCTTGAGTTTCGAAGATCATGCCTTCATGCAATACTAAACCTTCAGTATTTTCTGAACTCTGCTCAATACAATCTTCTCTCTTAGAAGCCATCTCTCTATGATT